>NC_066833.1:9286714-9586714 GCF_001640805.2 Lates calcarifer
TGTATCTCAGAGGAAATGAGGCGTGTGCAATATGAGGCATGGATGAGTTTTGTACAGTTGATGATGTCCAGAAAATCAGACTACGGGTGCACAGTGCTGTGGTTTTGTTGAAAGGTTGTACTTTAGAATTAATCATCCACCTGCTTCCTCGTTCCTCACAGTCAGTTTCGCCTGGTTATGTGATATCTGCAAGACTCAAAACAAACAGGCTCCCTGATCAGTGTTTAAATGAGACCCCTAATGCTTGTGATTACCACCAACAGTCCCACACAGGTGGCCGTAGCCATGATGAAACGATGGATGCCCGGCAGTGTTTGATATGTATAACCTGCTCAGACTGGATGTCTGGTTGCACAGTGGGAAAGAAGGAAGCAATGGTACCCCTTTGTCGCTAAATCAAAGGCCCCCACAGAGGGGAAAATGGCATGCTGGGGCCAAAACAGATGGCAGTGGATCTTTAAATGACCCTTTTTCACACACCAGCGTGCGGTAGACACACGCTCACTTAAAGGTGGGCCTGTATGTTCGTACAGAAATGTGTGTGTTTTCTTTGCTGTGTGATGCTATCAAGTCTGAAGCTAATGGACCAATTTTTGAGGTGTTAAGCTTCACACACACATCCTCGAGGAAATACCTTTCATGTGTTTGTTCCTGTGAGTGTGTAAGTTTTTATTTGTCCAACACCATCAATTTTCAGACCAACAGGCCGATCCTTCCTGCCAAAGGAGTTGAGGTGTAGTTTGTTGATTGTAAAATCAATGAGAAGCCTCTCCTGGCCGCTCATCCAGTCTGATGTTTGGATTCCTGACAGTGATCTGTCAAATGGAGGAAATTTTTAATATTTAGCTGCATGCATATTATCTACATTTGAATTCCTTTGGAAAACAAGCCAGCGTGTTCAAACATGCCGACTGAAACAGGAGAGAGAGGAGTGAGATGACGAGTTATGTGTTTCTGAGAAAAGTGTCAGATTCCAATGCTTAGTACCGATCTCTGCTCAGTAGGTGCTCTGTAGGGGGAGCGTGCATATGGGGGATTATTTCTGTGTGCGCTGGTTGTTGTGTGCTGAAAACAGAATGAGCTTTTGGGCGTCCACGTCCTTTATGTGTTCGTCTACCTCGAAGAAACCCACGGCCATCTGACTGATCGCAGGGTTACTCAATTTACAGCCAGAGAGAGAAGGGGGATGACATGCAGCGAGGTATCAAAACTCCAGCCTTGTAGCCGTCCTGCTACATGTCCGCTGGGCCCCATTCCTCCCAACCTCCTCTGGACTGTATCTCCCACTGTTGTGCCAGCAATCACACATGTGTAAAAATGCTTTGGGAATGTTTTCAGCCGCATTCAAACAAGCTCAGCTAACACCTCTGCTCAAAAAGTCTTCAACTGACCTTGCTCCAGTTCAGAACTACAGCCGGTCTCATTATTTCCATCCTTATCTAAGTCTACCAGAAGAGCAGGTTTCAGGATTCCTGTCATGGAGTGACCTTCTTGATCCAAATCAGTCTGGCTCTCAGAGTGGCCTGAGACCCTGAGGGCAGCTGGAGCTGCAGCCCAGTTCTTGGTTCTTATCTTGCTGGACCTACCAGCAGCCTTTGACACGGTGAATCACTGCATCCTGCTGCCTGTACTCTGAGCATCTCAGGCAAGTCATATCCGCAGTGTGAATCTACCTTACTGAGTGTTCTTTAATTGTGTCATAGCAATGACAAACGCACATCTCATCGCCTCCCCACAGGAGTGCCCCAAAGCTCGGTGCTGGGGCCCCTTCTCTTTGCTAAAATCGAACCTCAGAACACCATCAAACCCCTGGTACAGGCCATGGTCATCTCCCCCCTCCACTGCTGCAATGCCATTCTAGCAGCTCTTCGTTCAGGCACAGTGAAACCCTAACAGATGGTCAGCTGAAAAGGTCACATGTCACGCTGCTGCTCATTGACCTCCACTGACTACCCATGGTCACCTGAATCCAATTCAAGACACTGACGCTGCCTACAGTCTGCAACTGATTTGAATCTAGAAAGACTAACATTAAGTTTGATTTAACACCAGGACAGTATGTTCCTCATTACCAACCACGTCTAGCAAGCTGTCACTGGAGCACACTTAGCGCTCAGTCAACCTGCACTTGACTCTGTTTAAACATCATCATGCAAATCCAAGTGATAATGGCAAATGGCATGCTGACAGATGGCAGAAAAATCACATGCCAGTGAGTTAAGTCTTTTTATTTCTGAAAACAAGGAGGGATTTCCTTTTTTTTTTTGGCAGATTACAGCCTAGCTGACTCTACATGACGTCCCCTCCTTCTGAATAATCAACTTTTATCTGTCATGACGTAAAAGAAACACCAAGAGTAGGACCTACTCTTAAAGTAAGTAAAAGCAAAACCCACTTTGGGGTAATCATGCTGTCCTATTAATGGTAGCATTCACCACATTCCTCCTCCTCAGATGAGAGCAGATACTCTCAGACATTCACAGAGATTTCCTTCCTGCTCCTCCCTGGCCTCGGGCCCGCTGGATCTGAGCCGAAACCAGCAGGAGAAGGCAGGAAACTGACAGGATTACCCCGACTGGGTCTGCTGGGCTTTGTGGAGATACACAGATGTGTGCACAAACAGAGGCGTGTCCGGGGATCGAACTGCAAGGCAATCTGACTTTGTAGTTTTTAATTAGGGGAGGGAGATGAAGGTGAAGGTATAGACTGTGCGACTAGACATTCTCCACTTGGAGGGTTCATTTCAAACAGCCTCACAGACTCTTCCTATGGTTTACAGAGGTCAAGTACACTTCGAGGTTGTAGGTAAAAACAGATTCTCTTCTCTGTTTTAGATTCATCACAAAGCTTCTTCCTGCATTATCAGAATCAGTGTGAGTGAATCACAGCCTGACATTTCTGTCTTCAGTTTGACGTCGTCATTAAATATTTGAGGTTAATAACGGGATCTGCTCGTCAGACAGACAAACACATGCCTCTACTGTTTGTGTCCTGGGAATATTCCTCAGTCTGCCACAGTGACCCATGACTGACTCTAACAACACCTGAGAACTTCATATATGAACCATGATCTCTTCCCTCATACTGTTTCTAATAACACGACTTTGATGTTTTCAGAGGCATGAAATCTTGATGAATACAGGTTGTACTGTGTGCTTTGTTCTTGCTCAAGGCTACAGAAAATACATCAACTCATTCTGTGAATAAATAGCTCTAAGGGGGCTTTATGAATGGGTAACAGTGCTGGAAATGTATTTTTTGTTTGAAAAAAATACAAATTTATAACTGCAAAAGTATTATCAAGGCAGAGTATGTATATAAAGTACTAGGCTAATAACTGTAACATAAAATATAAATTCTCAAATACAAGTTGCTGAAAAAGTATTATTCTACAGTACCTGAGTAAATATACTCACTTACTTTTTGCTTAGACCTTAATTTTAAATGTTTAATCCGGTGGAAATCAATAATAATAAGAAGAAGTTATTTTTATGTTTACAAATGATGTCTCTTACAGGGACAGGAACACCTCTGTAGGTTGATTAATGAGAGGACTTTCTGTGTCCAGAGTTTGATGCTTGTGGGGAGAACAGACATAACTTTATATAAACAGACAGTATTTGCTCCTGACATATGTTTGTGAGCTGAACTGTTTCTTTATTGTATGTTTTTATCTTCCTATAGATGATTTGAAGCTGTTCCGATGTGAAAATAAAGTCTCGTTGTCGGCAGGATTCGAACCTGCGCGGGGAGACCCCAATGGATTTCTAGTCCATCGCCTTAACCACTCGGCCACGACAACTGCCGGCAGATCTTCTGAAAGCATTTTCATTTTGACAACCAGCTTAAATTATCATATAGCTCGATAACAATCCTTAAAATGTGCTCAATAATTAATCAGTCAGGTCTCATCAGTCTCATTCTGCATTGAGTATTTTACCGCGGCTCCGGTCCTGTTCCTCTTCCTGTGGTGACAACAGCACCATCTAGCGGCGGTAAACACCTGTAGCTGTGATTGACACTCACTTGTTGACATGCGCTCACTTCAACTAGTCTTTCACCGCCTTTCAAAGTCTTTGGAAAATATCAGCTGGTTAAAATGTACTACAGTGAGGAATGAAAGAAATATGTCGAGGGGAAGGTTGTAATAAAATATAGATGCATCGTAGAATGAACATGAAACTGGATTTTCTCCAGGTGCTAAACAGCAACTTCAGTGTTTTACTCACCAGTTTTGTGGTTGCCTTTATTTTTGATAAGGGCCAGGAGCATACAGGACTTAAAGACCCTCACTGTGTGTTTGTGGAAAACATTTTAAAGGAATCCACAGAGGTGGAGGAGGTTTTCACATCCTCAATGAAAAAGGTAGAAACTCCACTTTGGAGACACACTCCATCAAATGCAAACATTAGTTAAAGGTATTACTGGTAAAATGTGCTTTAACTTTCAGCTTATTGTGAGTGTTAGAACATGAATCTGATGATAATGAACAGAGGCAGACACAGCGTGTTACATTTCGTGATATAAATTATTTATTTACATTTACAGAAAAATTACCCCATCAAGACAACGTAGTAATAACTATTGGAAATAGAACCCAAGATACAGTAGCTGACGTCATCGTCACAACCGAACAGAGAGCTCTATAATAACATTGTGCCCTCTGTCAAAGGTCTCCTATAACACAAAGTGCAAGGCATCACGTGTAGCCCCGGACCCCCCCGGCCCACCCCCCTCCCAGACTGAACAATACACACCTCATTTTTAAAGCCCGTTACCCTGCTTTGCACTACCCCGATTTGCTTTAACCCCCCCTCATCTACAAACAACAGACACTGGCTAGCCTCGCCTCTACCAAAGCTCACACATCTAATACACATTCACACACACACACACACACACTCACATTCAGTATCCTCAGCGCCCCCCCCCCCTCCAGGACACCTCACGGTTCAGTTTTTCAGAAAACCCTTGGGCAGAAGTGACAAGGTGCAAGGAGACACATCGGCAGCTTGAGGGAAGTCGGGAGGGGGGTCGGCGGCGGCGGTGGCGACTGATAAGGACGTTACCCCACGAGTGAGTCTCGCTGCTGACTGGTGCTCCAGCTCTGTCTCCGCCCTGCCGCCGTCCTCCCTGGGCATTCTTGAAGTTCATACTGGGAGAGAGGGCGGGGGAGTGAGGGGAAGCAGATCCTTAGCTTCAGGGTTGGCCTACAACAAGGGAGGGATGGGAGGGAGGGAGGGGGGACATCAAACGCCACGGCTCTCCGTAAAGTGGAGGGGGTGTTGGGGGACTCTGTCTGGTGTGTCTGGGCTCAGATAAGTCGGGTGGAGGCGCGCATGGTGTTCTCTGAACTGAAGTGGACATTGTTCTGCTTCTGCCGGTTGATCCTGTTGGTCCGTGGGCACTTCCTGTTCGGAGAGGGGAAGATGGCAGATGTTAGCCATGAGACTGTAAGAGAGAGAGCATGAAAACTTTTCCTGTTCCTACAGGTCCAAATAAAGCCGTCCTGAAATACTTTCTCAAAGGTTAAAGCTTGTAATCATCTATATTTTTCTTTTTCTTTCTTAAGTGCTTTCAGTCGACCTCTCTGGCTGCACACGCTCAACCAGTGAGGTATGGAAACCCTGTTTGCTACCTGAGGGGTAAAAACCAGGACAAAACCATCTGCAGGATTAACTGAAGGGGACTCAGGTGAGTGAATCAGGATCTGAAGACTTGACATGAAGTAAATACAACCTCTGCAGCAGACAGACACGAACCTTTCTGAAGTGCTTAGAGTTGAAGGTAACTGGACTCCTTTTAGGTTTCTTGAAGACGTTTCACCTCTCATCTGAAAGGTTTCATCATCGTTAAGCCACCCTGTCGTCATGTGAGTCGTCAGGGTCAAATGAACTGAAGGAGCCTTTTGAATCGAGAGGTGAAACCTTCAAGAAACCTAAAAAGACATCCAGTTACCTTCAACTCTAGCACTTAAGACGACCATGACCTGGATGACCTTCATTAGATTTAAATGTAAACACTTCAGATCGTTCTTAAAAAGACTCTACAAACAGCGTAGCAACATGTCCACAGATAAAACCTGAACAGTTCTCTGTGTCTGACTGACTTCATGTGAAACTAATCAGACTGAGCTGCTATAAACAGGAACATTAGCAGAGAGTTCACTGCTGCTGATGTGAGGAGCAGCCATCTTGGATTCTGATGTCGGGGTTGGTGGAGTTGCTCCAACTTTAGTTGAGACTTGGAACTTGGAAATTCCAACTTTTGAATCCAACTGTGAACACACCATGTGTTCTTTTCATCACACCTTTGCATAAAACTGCACAGGGTCTGAAACATCAGAGCCGCAGCTGGTTTCGGTCGGTGTGTAGAATATGTTGGCAGCGGTGAGAGTATAGAATAATAGGTGAGTGACAATAACAACAATAACAATATCCTGCAGTGAAAACCCTTTGGAGGGGACCTTTTCCAAGATGTGACTAAATGTCACAGGCAGGAGGCAGAGCTCGGAGATGACCTTTTCTGCTCCCACCTGTTGTTCCTTTAAGTGAATGACAAACCTTTATAAGAAGTGGAAATCACGTGAAACCTCAGCAACATTCACAAAACACATTAAACAAAGCCGAGTCGCTCCAACAGAGACACGACTCGGAGGCGAACCTGAGCGGAATCACTCATTTGTTTACACGTTTGTTAACTCAACAGTCTCCATGGTAACAAGTGCCGCACTGTGGACGTTTATACGGCTGAGTATCTTCTTATTTATACTCGATCTCCTGCTTTAAATGAATATTGCTGAGCAGCAGGACACATTAAAGCCTCTGTGGCTGTATTCAGAGCTCTGAGCTTCTCTTCCCTTCGTTATCTTCTCTCTGTACCCTCTCATCCTCCACCTCTCTGACTGCTCCCTCTCTCATTTCGTCCCTCCTCCTCTTCCTCCTCCTCCTCCTTTGCTCAGAGGAGCAGTTTTGTCTCGGCCAAAACTCTTTTAAAATCTTTTATTAAATGTCATAAATTGCTTAGGTCAGCTGGAGGCAGACAAGCTGCAGGCTATATCAGTAGATATGTGTGTGTGGGCTTTTTAGTGGGAATACAAAACGCCTGTTCAAACACAAGAGTGTGTGCTTGCCTACACAGATAACTGGCTTATACACACACACTGCATGTGTGTGTCCAGAGGGAAAGTGACAGGACTTTCTCTCTCTGGTGAAAGCAAGGTGACCTTTCAGCTGTTTCCTCCAGGCCTCGGAGCTCCCTCGCCTCCCCCCCATGTGACTCCCAAACACACACACAACCAAGAAATTTGAATGTGTGTGTGTGTGTGTGTTAGGGCATGACTCACCTGGTAATGCAGAGCACCACCACACAGATGATAACCACCTGGAGTGCTCCAATGATAGAGGCGATGAGGACGTAGTGCAGTTTGCCAGAGCCTGGCACCACATAGAGCACGTTGTACTCTTTGATATCACACTGGGGGCCCCTAAAACCAGAGTGACAGCTGAGATCACACACACACACCACACACACACACACCACACACACACACACACACACACACACATGAGTGGTTGAAAAGAGAGAGAGAGAGAGAAAACAAGTCATTTCTTTGCACCGACAGACAGGTTAATTATTTCGGTGTTTCTAATTGAAACGTCACTACCTGTTTGATGAAGACGTTGTGGTGGAACAATGCGTGTGTGTGTGTCAGTGCTTTTTCTTTGCTGTGACCGCGGAGATGAACATGACTGATGGAGCTCGCGGCGGGAAGTGAAGGCAGGGAGAGAGAGAGAGCGCGAGCTGTGGGCCTTCGTCCACAATAAAGCTGCAATTATAGATATGCATTGAAGGCGACGCCGCAGAGCTGCTGCTGCTGTAACTGTACATTACAGAGGCTGCAGAGGTAAAGCCCATAGACTGGTGATCCTGTATAACTGACATCAACTGGCTCGGTTAACTGTTTTAAGGCAACATGGTCGTCCGCCTCGACTGGTTGGGTGTAACCAATAACCAGAGAGATACACACTGGATTTCTCACTTTCAGACATGAACAACATCTTCTGCATCAGAGCAAAAAACAGGACGATGAGCTGCAGAAACACAAGATGTGGTTTATAAATAATTCCCAATCAAACTACAGACTGACTGAAAGTAAGTCTAAGACTTTACGTCGTTAGTATAAAGTATTTTGTTGTTGTTTTGTTTGTTCCCTGCCTGATGAAGAGCTGACAGGAATAAAAGACGACACAGCATGTTATCCTGAGCTGCAGAGACTCGATGCTCTGGAAACGACCACTTCCTGTGTCCACGTCAGGATCTGATCGGTCACGTGATCGAGCTTTGGGGTTTTGATCCCATCCCAGGTTAGCGGCGCAGCAGAGGTTACCATGGTGATCTATCTCGGTTAAAAGCGAGCCAGCTTCGTGACGACGGGGGGGGACGGGAACCCGAGTTGACACCAGATCACAGGCTCGTCTTCCTGTGCAGCTTCGGCACTTTTGTCCTTTAACACACGATTGAGTGATTAACAGAAAAAATTAAAACCAGATGCTCGATATCTGGAGATTCTATTAGAGATAATACATTTCCTTCTAAATGATGCAGTCAGCTGATTCATCATGACACACTGCTCTCCCCTACATCATATTACATTAGCAGTTTTCAGTATCGAGCATCGGTATCTGGTGTTTTCAGATTTAACCAGAGAGAGAGAGAGAGATTAAAAGAGGGACCGTTTTAGCTCGTCTCTGAGGACAAAGATCATCTCCATTAGTCTCTCTCTCTCTCTCCATCTCCTCTTCTTTACCTGCTCTCTCCATCTCTGGGGAGGTTGTTACCCACCAACACCTGCATATCCTTGTTTGGTACCAACACACACACACACACACACTGTACAAACACAGTCTCCTTCACATTATCTATCCCTTCGACCTGACAGTGTGTGAGATGAACACTGTAACCTTGTTCTGTTCTGTCTCCACACATGTGTACACAGCCATGCACCACCACCACCTCCCCCCTGTGCAGAGACCCCTCCTGCCACCTGCAGGGGGCAGCAGAGACCTGTCGCACCCGCTCTCTGTGCTCTGTATGCAGGGTGGGTGAGCTGGGACGAGCCAGGTTAGAGACAGAGGGAGAGAGAGAGATACCGAGACCCCCTGGCTGCTACGCTATCAGGCTGTAAGAGATGGCAGACCTGAGTGTGTGTGTGTGTGTGTGTGTGTGTATGTGTGTGTATGTGTGTGTGTGTGTGTGTGTGTGGGTGGCAGGTTTTAATATCATTCCTTATTGTGCCTGTGTGTTAATGTCTGTGCTGCCTGTGTGAATGTGTATGTGCACACAGTGTCATTTGCACCTGTGGAACTGATGCTCACTTCAGTGTGTGTGTATGTGTGTGTGTGTGTGTGTGTGTGTGTATGTGTGTGTACTTATGAGGCTCAAACATGGCTCTTATTTTATTGGTTTGGATGTTTCTGTCGGTGCTGATAATAATCCTCATGTTGTTGCAAACTGAAATGATCCTTTTAGGATTTCTCACGATACGATAACAAGTCCACGATATGATATTTAAAAAACGATGAGAAGGATCAGTCAGTCGTATTCACCGACGTGTCTGCATCTTGTTTTTTTGTTTGTCACCTTTTCCCGTCTCTGAAACGCTGCATCAGATCTAAAAGATGCTGGAGCATCCGAGAGCTTCAAAGGCTTCGTCTCTCTGTCCTCTGATCTGCTCTCTGCTGTGGGTTTGACGAGGGAGCGAGCGGAGCGCAAAGGATGATGGTCCCTGTAGTTCTCACAACTGCAGCTGTAAATAAAACTACTGTGTTTTTTTTATCCGGAGTGATGACACCGTTAGCCTAGCTAGCTTTTATTAGCTTTCATCTGAAGTTCATCTTCAAGTTCACGTCACCACAAACAACCTCTTTCACATTAATAACTGATTATATTACCTGCTGTCTGTAGAACAGGGAGGGAGGTGGTGACAGAGAGCTGGTCACTGTAAAACACTGCAGCTAATATTAGCTAAGATAAATATAGCTGAGTTGATTGTTGCACTGTAGCCAATAACAGCTAATATAAATGTAGCCGTATTGATTGCTAGCTAAATAAAAACCATTCGTCTCAATAAGAAATAATAATCAATAGTCCTGTTAGCTCAGTCTTTAGTGCTTATTTCAGCTCATGTCTTTAAACAGTAAAAAATGAGGCGCTGTGGTCGAGTGGTTAAGATTCATCCTGTAAACTCTGACTGTGCTCTGAACCT
This sequence comes from Lates calcarifer, assembly GCF_001640805.2. Lineage (NCBI taxonomy): Eukaryota > Metazoa > Chordata > Actinopteri > Centropomidae > Lates > Lates calcarifer. Next base: position 9,296,982 of record NC_066833.1, read on the forward strand.
CTGCTTCCCGTCAGTCCCCCTCTCTCCGCCTTCATTTCCTGTCGCCTGTCAAGCTTCAAATATGCTCAAATAATACTTAACTCATCCCCACACACAGTGTATACAGAGTGTGTGTGTGTGTGTGTGTGTGTGTGTACCTGCAGGAGGGCTGGGCCATCATACTGGGGAACTGACACTCTCCATGGACGCAGTAGTTTTTGTAGTGATCTGGACACGGGATGTAGAGGCCGCGAGCCAGCCCGTTCCTCGACTCCTCTTTCTCCTCTACACACACACACACACACACACACCTCATTAATACTGAATGCACATACATTACTGCACTGAAAGACACAGGTTTTACTAAGAGAGAGGACGAGATGAATTATTAAGCTTTTCTGGTTAAGGTTAGAGGAGGATCACAGCCTGGTTCACAGTGACGTTTAGGCTACATTCAACAAAAACCACAACATTTCCCGACGCTCCACTGGCGCCTTTGTGAGTCGAAGCCAACATTACACCTGCGCTCACCTGTGAGGTCAGTCCGTGCAAAGTGCCCATCACCTTTGTTCCCGGTTATGATGTCACCTGGAGAGGACAGAGACGCATTAGAACGACCTCCTCTCCTCTATCAGGACTTACACACTCAAACTGATGCCAGTGCAGGTGGAGGCAGCTGAATGAAATTATCATCGCAACAAAGGGATCATGTGGTGTGTGCACTGTCTAGTTAATGCGTATAAATGTGAACCATTCTCTCCAGAAGTCAGAGACCATATCCCCTAATGTGTTGGACTGAACAAAGGGCAGAATGGAGCGGACTCAGGTAGAAAACATTCAGAGGGAATAATGCATTCTTTCTCACCGCACTGAGCTTGCATTGAATTCCCTTTTTCACAATGGCGAGACAAAACCTCCTTCCAATCATAATCATTTTATTGCAATTGATTTTTTTCAGCGGTGAGTGAATTTATTCCCTCAAACTGAGGGAAGTATTTCCCAGATTTATGATGCAAGACTTGTGGCATGAAATGTGCCTGGAACTGCGATTACTTTCCTCATTTCTTCTTCCTCCTTTTATTTGCTTGTAAAACACCAGAGGCACAATAAAAGAAACAAAGAAGCATTTTGAGGTCGGGGGGAGGTCAGGAGTCTCATGTTTACTTAAGAGAAATCAAACAAAGAAACTAAATGAATTTTTCCTCCCGCGTTTAATTTTTCCAGCTCCAGCATCGACGACAGCTCGAGGTGTTAAGGAGGCAGCACCGGATCGTTTTGAGCATCTGGTTGAATGTATATGCGCTGATGTACAGGTGGAAAAACAGGAGAAGGCTGGACTAGTCCCAGGAAATGTAAAACTGTTTCCCAATAATATGACAAGAGACACACGGGGAAATATTATAAACCAGCATTCTAAATGTCACGGTGTCTGAATCCTGGCTAACATGAGGTTTCTTAATGCTGCAGTTTCATAACAGAGTTTCCTGACATTTGTCTCTCTCTCTCCACTCTCCCTGACACAGATCGATGAGGGTGGTCCGACCCAAAAGGTGTAACACGGGGGAATACAGATTTCTATTTGTGTTCCAAGAGCTGGTTAGCCCTGATTGCTTTACCCCCCATTACTTCTCAAAGCTTTCATCTCGCTTCTCACATCTCGATCAATTGTCCCCGTATGTCCTGTGCGGCCGCAGAGCCAATCAAACGCTTTCAAATGTACTCATACAGAATAAAAGCCGCTGCACGATAGAGGTTTGAACGCCTCCCCTGAACCGCGGCCGTCGATAAGTCAGATCTTAAAGCGAAACGAAGCAAAATGAGGAGAAATTAAGATGTTGGTGGATCGAGCCTTAAATAAAATCAAATCAAAAACACATTCAGAGGAAGAATTCTTGTGCCTTTGTCTTCTCCCACACGGATTAGCAGTGTGATTCAGTTTAGGGATTTAACCACACGGATTAATAAAATAACTTCATCCCTGGAACCATTACAAACGAATACTGCATTCAAATAACAGATACTACACTAAAAAGGGAGGATTACCATTCACTAAAATGATCAATATACATAGGAGTGAAGGCTACGTGGGGTTTGGAGGATTATCTTTGCACACTATTCCAAAATATGATTGAGACTATCTTTAATTATGAGATGTGTTTGGAGCTGCAGCTGTCTGCGTTTAGCTCAGCGAGCCGCCTCGCAGCCTCACGTCAACTCCGAGCGAACACCTGCTCAGGGCGGACGGACTGACGGCGTCCGCTGCGAACGTCGAGGCGTCGTTGCATCTTTTAGAATGTGTGTTAGAAGTGTGTGTGTGTGTGTGTGTGTTTGAGTGTCTGACCTTGGCAGTGGCCCAGGTACTTGACCTCGATGCGTTCCTGTTTCTGACAGGACGCCTCCTTCACCTGGCAGGGGTTGTCATAGGAACGACCGTCGGAGGCACACACCGGGTTGAAGCTGATGTGGGAGCAGTCGATGTTGCACACACACCTGAGGAACGAGAAATCACGTCAGAGCAGCAAACTTCCTGGTGTTTTATTTATCATCGATGTCAACATTTAAAATAAATGAGATCTGAAATATGAATGAAAATGAGAGCATCTTTATCCTGCAGAGACTTATGTGTGTGTTTGACTGCGAGAGACACAGACCCAAATTCATTCAGGGATTAAAAATGAGACAGAAAAAAATAAAAAACTGTACAGCTTGCACTCAGTCAGGATGCTGGACCATGCACAGTAATCCTGTTCAAACTGGGGTTTGGCACATTCAGTTTGACACAATAGCAAATGGCTTTAACTAAAAAAAAAAAACGAGCCAGGCTGCACCGAGGGCTTGATTGACAAATGATGTAGCCTGACAAAGGCAGGAAGCAATTAATAATGAAAGAAGTGTCGACGACGAAGCCGAACATTTTACTGTTGTGGAGGAAAAAGAAGCAGCGGCTATTCAGAAGTTCTCAGATATGAAACCCGTGTTAGATAACATTGACAGTGGTCTAAAAGGAAAATAATAACTTATAAGTAAAATCTATTATAACACATACGGACACAGCTTGCTGAGAAGTCACTGAAGATCACAGATTGTATTACACCACGTCTTAATAACGTCCTTCAACAAAAACCATTCAGCTGAGAGACTGTAAAAAAAAAGATCCGTATGAAGATGAGGAAAAGTGTGCAGCCTGTTTTACCTCTGTCCGTTCTTTACTCTGTGCGACAGATGATTCCTTTCAGTACAAGTTGGAAGTCTAATTAGATGATGTTGTTTTTTACTGCGTTACATCCATGACCTTTCTAAATGAGTCATTAAATCAGTGACTTCCTTCCTTGAAGCGGTATCCTCTGCTGTGTTGTTGTGGCCGACTGAGATGCATCCACTCCTCCTCAGCGACTCAGGAGCTTCACTCTCGCAGGTTAACCACACCATTTACTGTGTGAGACATACATGTGTGTAAATGTGTGTGTTCTGGCATACGTGTAGTGTGACCCTCGAGTGTGTGGCAGGCCTGATCAGCAGAAATCACACCCGGATCGCCTTCCCCAGACACTTGCTGCTGAGTAGCACTGAACACTAGATTCTGTAATTATAAATCTGTCATTATTCTCTCGCTCCTTTCATTTTCCCCTGGTGCCGGGCTCTCCGTAAAGCTCAGGCGCTCGCCTGTCTTACAGCTGCATTTGCATACACGCCCACGTGGGCGCCCGCCAACGCGTAAACGTGTGCCCACACACACACACACATGCAATCACACGCACAGACACTCTTGCAATCAGCCGTGATGATTCGTACCGCTGACGTTGATGTTGATTGAAACGCCGTGCAGCAAAGCGTGACAGTGCTCAGCTACTGTTGTAATGATGGATCAGCAAAGTAAGAATGATGTGAAGAAAGGCTTCGTTCTGGATCTGAGAGGACACGGTCGCGTATCCAAAATCCCACATGGCACTGAAAGTGAGCCGCCACAGCAGTGATGACCTGCCACTGCAGAGGGTTACACAACACAACTGTAACACACAACCAGACTGTAACTCTGCGGTTTAAAGCTGCGGAGGCTCACAGGTCAAATCCTCTAAACTAAAGCCGACGTTTCCTTTTCATGGTCAACATCAAAAGTTTGTTTTTCAAAAATTCAGAAAGTAAACAACAGACTTGTGTTACACGCAATACAAAAAGATGTGTGTCTCAAACACATATACACTGAACAACCAAGCACACACCCCTCCAATGGCAACAACACTCCCCAATGTCAGGGGCCTCCCCCAGCAGGATAATGCTCCCACCACACCACAAAAACTGCTCAGGAATGTCTCCAGAGCCAAAGCTGTTGACCTGGGCTCCAAACTCCCCAGATCCCAGTCTGATTCAGTGGGAATTTTTCACAGTTTTCTGATATTTTACATGGAAAATAATTAGTTGCTTAACTGGAAAAAATAACTGGCAGATGAAGCAGACTGTTAGCTGCAGCCCTAATATTGTTTTTTCCCCCCAAATGAGTTTGACAGTAACAGAAGCTGCTGTAACTACTCGCTCAAAGTGACATCTGCCTTTGGATACGCCCTAAAACAACACGTTATAAATCAGTTTTATTCTTTAAAGACACATAGTCAACATACATTCTCCACCACATCTGTAAAACTTTCCCTAAAACTGTGTTTGCAGGAGGTTTTGAGATATCAGCCTCGATACCTCCGGGAAAAACTATCGACAGCGTTTTCTGTGTATCATCCACGGCAACACGGATACTGTTTGTGGGAACAGATGCTGAGTTTTTTTAAATGGCATTTTCTTAACTGTGAGCAGCACAAATGAATTTACATTTGCTTCCATTTAGAGGAGTGTAAAAATGAGCACAAAACGAGTCAGAAATTCACCGGTCTGACACAAATTCTCTGTGACATTTAAGCAAACATTTATATAGCTACCAAAAACCAATCCTTTTTAACACTCTGTGTGTGTGTGTCTTCACATATGTCGAGCTTCCCACTGGAAAAACTGAGACAATACAGTATTTTTCTACCCAGTTCAGGATAATGATGCAGAGGTAAAGACGACCCAGCTGGCAGCATTTCAGCAAAAAACAGAAGTTGGTTTCTGGTGGATCGCTGACGAGAGAGGCATTATTCTCTGGGGAATTTCTCATATTCAGTATAAACACTGATTCTGTTACTAATAGTCAAAACTACATATAGTTCTTATACTGAATTGACTTTGAATCTGTGTGAGACAAGTCACACACTCTTATTTACACCGTGTGAAGGTGGATATCCCATCAGTTAAAAGCCAAATCTGCACAGCCTGTACCACCAGAGGCAAGTGAGAAATAAGGGAGTTAACCTTTAAAAATGATACAACGCAGAATATAATTTTGCAACAGCCACCCTCCAGACAAGATTAGACTTACAATTAAAGTGTCTGTGTTATCGTAAAAAGTATCTAAATGAGAATAGTTTTAGCATGAAAGGAGGCGGCGAGGAGAACTGCGGGGAGTTAAGAGGAAAGCAAAAATCTTAGGAGCGTCTGAGCTCAAAGGAAATTTCCACGCATCATTTTAAAAGAGAGTATAAGCTTAACATGTGCATATATACATGCTACATGCTACTCCCCCCCCTCTCTCTCCTACAACCTCCCATCACGAGGAGCTCAGCCATCCCAGGGGCTGCTGCTGCTGGTCGGTGGCTGATGTCTGGGCTCCATACATTTTTAATGAGGCCTCTCACTTTCTCCACAATAGGCACTATAGCACCAGTGGACTGCAGTGCGTCAACACATCCTAATGCTGCTCGCACACGCACTCGAACGCCCCGCAGACAGTCACATACATGCACGAGACAGAATCGCTTTGTGTTCAGGCTTGTTTTCCTCCCTCCCTCCCTGTTTTCTCTCTCTCACACAGATTCATCGCTTCACACGTTCTGCTGAGAGGTACAAAGAGGTAGAGGAGTGTTAAGTGAAAGTTAGCGCTGTGTGTGAACCTGTGTACTGTACGTATGAAAGCATGTGTGTGTGTGTGTGTGTGTGTGTGTGAGGATACTTTCTTAGCAGGATGTGTGGTATTGATTAGCTCCCTCCCATCAAACCTAAACCACCCCCCAACTGAAAAAGGCCACTTTACACACATGTAAACACACACAAAAACAGCAGCTGAGACCAACATATCCACTGACTGCCTCACGCTGTATACAAATCCTTAGCAGCAAACCTTATTGCAACTGAACATGGCATTGATTTTCATAATCCTCAGCCTCAAATTTCACTGTAATCCTCTGAAAACTGAGTGAGAGAGAAGAGCAGACAGACAGAGAGGGAGAGAGGAAAAAAGCCAGGAAGAAAAATGAGAGAAGAGAGGTTAAGTGAAGTGAAGACACACACGTTAGAAATGCTAACTGGAAATTAGAGATAATATATGCATAAATATGACCTTTTATTTTGTTGTCAGAAGCAGACACGTGTACAAAACACTCTTTAAAATGTAAATACTTTTTTTTGCATTCTCCTCTCATTTTGATTCATTTTTGTTCGTTAAACTTCAACACCATAGCTCGCTGCGTTGGCTGGCTGCAGTCTGTGGGCTCAGATGCAGTGATCTAGAAAGCTTCTAGAAAGAAGCTACATTTAAGTTTGACCTGCAACTTTGCACATTTCCAGTTGATTCCCACCCTGCTGCAGCAACCTGTGACTTTCCCTCTGTCGGGCTTTTCATTGGAATTCCCTTTCGCTCTCCAAAGCTTCAATAAGGACATAAGTGCCGGCTTCTCGCCTCTTTGTCATGAGGTCTAAACCCAGCGTTCACGCAGCGAGTGTCCCTGCAGCCCCGCCCCCGCTATCTGTTCCTCCTCCACCTTAATTCTATCAAAACCGATGGGTGCTATTGATGGGTTTGAAAGCACGGGTTCTTGTGGGTAATTACAGCTTTATGCCACAAATGGATCTAAATGGGTTTTTGTGACACTCTATTGATCCTTGAGGGGTAAATTGGTCTTTTTTTGCCTGCTCTCTGCCTCCGGACTGAGCTACACAGGGCTGGTGTGAGGACTGCAACAGGGTTAAGTGCAGTGTAGCTCAGCCAGCATACGTAGGCTACAGCATTTCACATCGCTGAGCACATTTCTCTTCTCCTTATTTGAATCCAGATGGTGAATGAAAAATGATGACAAACAGAATCAAAGGAAGAGCCTGAGCATCATTTCTGAGCACATTATGGAAACAGGCCATCATTACAACAGGCATACATTCTTTTACACTGTCAAACTGAATACAAATCATAAGCAGGTTCCAAAAATAAAAACATCAAAATGCTGAGGGCGGTTTACATTTTCAAACTGATGCATTAACTGCATAAGAGTCCAGCCTGCTTCGAGAGTCGGTGTTGCGTTCACTGGCGCTCATTAACGCCGTTCCTGCAGTTGCAACTGAGCTAATCAAAGCTTCTCAGGTGGGATTAAGGATGTGATCTTCCTGCGCCAGGGTCAGAAAACACCACTGGTGACAGGCGTCGATGCCGAGTTCAGACCTCAGGCTGTGATCCAGATAATTATCAAACACAAAAGGCCTGTAACCTGTCTGCTGTGTCATTGTGGAGGACAAACAATAAGACCGGCATATCAGAAGCTCTCTGATTCATAGCTTATATCTCGTTTGTTAAAAAAGCAGGTTTTGTGTCAGACTGTGCAAACATGTTTCATCTGCCTTAACTACACATTAACGGTTGTAACTTATCAAAAAATGTAAATAAAACAAAAAACTATGACGACTACGATCACAGATTTTTGTGTGAAAAGTATTTCCTGTCTGGGAGTTTGTATCTACAGTCCAGCACTTTATTTTCATCAGGCGAGTCATGTTTTTAGCTAAGGAGTAAGAAACTGTGTTTTTTATATCCACGTTTTTTTTGGGTCACTTTTCATACGGGGCAGTGGACGCAAAAGTTGACAGAGTAGATGTTAGTTTTGGTTCAGCCCTGTTAGCTGTTAGCCTTGTTAGTCCTGTTAGCTGTTAGCCCTGTTAGATGTAAATCCTGTTGGCTGTTAGCCCTGTTAGCTGTTAGTCCTGTTAGCTGTTAGCCCTGTTAGATGTAAATCCTGTTGGCTGTTAGCCCCATTAGCTGTTAGTCCTGTTAGCCGCTAGTCCTGTTAGTCCTGTTAGCTGTTAGTCCTGTTAGCCGCTAGTCCTGTTAGTCCTGTTAGCTGTTAGTCCCTGTTAGCTGTTAGCCCTGTTAGCTGTTAGCCTTGTTAGTCCTGTTAGCTGTTAGCCCTGTTAGATGTAAATCCTGTTAGCTGTTAGCCCTGTTAGCTGTTAGTCCTGTTAGCCGCTAGTCCTGTTATCCCTGTTAGCTGTTAGCCCTGTTAGATATAAATCCTGTTGGCTGTTAGTCCTGTTAGCCCTGTTAGCTGTTATTCTGTTAGCTGTTAGCCCTGTTAGATGTAAATCCTGTTAGCTGTTAGTCCTGTTAGCCCTGTTAGCTGTTAGTCCTGTTAGCTGTGTGGTCTGGGATGAAACCTTTTCAGTCGATTAAAAACATATGGCGTGCTTCCATCTTTATTGTTACAGACGGTTTTTCAGACCGTCTTAATCGGTGCGTCGTCACTGTTAAGGAACCAAACCGCTTCCATATAATGGACGTGCTGTGACCTTTTGTTGTCAACAGTTTCCTGTTCAGAGGATAATGTGAGTTCTCCACTTTCGTGCCTTTCAGCGGTTCCACTCATGTTTCTGACTCATCCACAGCTTTCTTCACCGCTGGGTCAGGAAATGTGCGTGAGCTAAAAACTGCTGCCTGACCGGCTGTTGTTGTGTTAATGCTGCAGTGCGATAGGTTGTTGGGTTGCTGAGCTTATCGTCTTAATCGACATAAATTTTACCGCGATCTCATTTTATCACCTGGTTCTGTTTGAGAGTGACATCAATCTTCATAAAAAGCAATTACAACATTTTAAAATAACATACTTCTCCAATCAATGAGCTTTATGACTGAACGATGCAGTGAAAACCTTACACAGTGGTTAACAATGCACAAATCAACGTTTATTACTGCGTATTGTTTGTATGAAAATAAGAACAATGTATTGTTATAAACACATCACTTTACAGTCACCTGGTCTTTGATTGCAGCCATCCACCTCCACACTCATTGTTTGATTAACTGACGGTTTGTTTGATTAAAATCAGCTGCCGTCTGATTGGGCTAAGCGAGTGGTTGGCTGCTGCGTGATGAAAATTACCTGCTGTTGGGTCGCAATTACCTGCGTGATTATTCACCAGAAACACTCTTATCAGAACAGTTTGGGTTTTTTTTTTTTTTTTTTAAAGATTAAGAAGTACTTGTATTTTCTTTTTTAAACGAAGGGACACTAAAATATTTACATCTGTTTGTGTCAACTGATTTTTGAAGGAGATACGTGACTCCCTCTCTCTCTGTCTTTATTCCAGGTTTCTGTTTGGACAGTATGTTGTGCTGCTCAAATTGATTTCTGTGTTTTAATAGAATATTCAGGTGCATTTGTGGGAGTGGGCGGCATCAGGACGAGCGGACTCCAGCTGTTTGGTATTTGGAGCGAGGCTCCCTCTGCATCATGAAGCTCTTCCTTGGCATTACGGTTATTGCACACCAGGGTACATTATCTTTCCATTACATCCAGTAGTTTGATAGAGTCATAGTCTCAGGGTGCTTCTAATTTCTAAGCCGTACGCCTGGGATTTCTTATAAGAGCTGCCTCTCTTTTGCTGATACCACCTGATCCTTTGCTCCACGCTAAATCTACAATGTTCATCTGAGCTTCATTCACACTGCAAATAAATAAAAGCTGATATTGTCTGATGCTGGAAAACAGTTCACCAGTTGAACCTCCATCTAATTAGGGCTCTGCACACGCATGTTTGTTATGTCCCCCTGAGGATGTTTTTCAGCGCTGCTTCCTTGCTAATGCATGAAAGGGAGGTGATAACATATCACCTGCATCCGCCTCATCTGCAGTAAATGGTTAAATTTATGACAAACGTTATTTCTTCCCTGAACTAGTTTCCCGTGTGCGAGTCGAAGCCATTTTTGGCCTGACATTGCCAAGTCCTGTAAGGATAGTAATTGGATTTCCAGAATAAGCGAAAATCTCCTTTCTCTCTGCGCCCTGCTCTGGTAATTGAGGTTAAATGAAATGGTCAACCATGCACTAAACCTCAGTGGGTGTTCATCAGCGGGGGTGTGCAGTTTAAAGAAAAGTTTTTATCTAAATGCTCAGTGTTTAAAGGGACTAAGGTGTTTGATGGCAAAACCTGTGGAAACGTTAGCCCGCTAACTGCGGCCGAGCAGCAGTTTCAAGTGTCCGAACTCACCAAACATCCTCCGCGTCCACGTCGCACTCGGCCCCAAACTGGACAAATGTCACAGGTGGACGTCTCCTTCTGTCCAGGCTTCAGCTGAGCCCTCTCCACCTGAAAGTGACAGAGAGAGACAAACCATGTCACGCCCGTTTTCATCGAGGACACACACTTCCTGTCTGTCTTTTAAAGCACAGCTGCTTCTTTCAAACCTGTAACAAAGCCCCGCGACAATGGCTCCTCTCACAACGCGATACGACCCTGAGAAATCAGCCTTGGACAACTCAAGTGCATTTACATTCTGCCATATCCCGCCATAATCCCCGGCAAGCTATCTCCTTCATCCATTCGCTCTTTCTCCCCCCTCTTTCTTCTCTCCACCCTCTCCCCTCTCTCATCTATCACTCTCAAATCCCTGCTGATCTTTTTGGAGTCCCTCTTTTATTTCATCGCGCTGATTTTCTCGCGCTGTGAGTGCGACGACTCCTTGGCGGCGGTGTGGGTACTGGCGTCAGGCTTATGGCGGCTTAGGGACCCCGCCGGTGCATATCACGCCTCATGAGCGGCCGAGGGGGAGAAGGGAAGAGACAGAGGAGGGAAGGGGAAAAAAAAAAAAAAGCAATCTGGTCAATCTCAAATTGCATTCTCCTACCACAGAGGACTCCTCCAGTCTCTGCACACGTTCGCTCTTCTTCTCTTTCCCCTTCGGCCTTCTTCTCCATTAGACAAGCTCTATTTTTAAACTTAGCAGGGCCCGTGAGGACAACTTTCGAAAAAGAAGACGAAGAGGTGGAACTTGGCATCATTTCCCCATGTCATATCTTTAATCTCCCCAACACATACACATGCACAGACACCCACACTGCTGCCGCCACACATTTCTCCCTTGTGTCGCCTCTTTCATTTTCCCTTCTGAAACTTTTGTTATTTCTTGTGATCCCCTGTGACACGCTGGATGAATTGGAAAGAACTCTGGTAGGGAGGTTTAACCTGATTTTCCGCTGTCAAGCTTAAGTTGGGTTTGACTCTTATTTTAAGGTCAAAGTCAGTTAACTTTACTTCGCTCTCTTTGACTGTTGAATCTAGTTAGCAGCTGACGTGCCTCCTCCATAACTCTGCGCTCGGATTTTGTTGCTGTTGGGTCAGATTATCCCAACAGCTTCATTCGTCTCTCTTCGCCTGTGTCCAAAAACACAATGCAGCCTCCAAGATTGAAAAGTTCCTTTGCTGAGGATGTTAAGCTCCTTTCAAACATCCTGCCTTTTGCTTTCAGTGTTTTTTTTTATTTCTTTTGAAGCTGGTGTCTGAAGCTGCAGGTTGGAAGGCAGCCACGGCGACGAGGCAGTGTCCTCTGAATGCTGAATATTTGCAGTCAGGTGGCGAGATGTACATTCTGTATTCACAGCTTTACCTTCAGGTCACAGGACTGGCAAGACTACAAGGTGTGAAGCTGCGTTGGCACGTAGCCCGCCGGTGAAGCCTGAATGCCAAATCATCTCAGTGTGCACTGCAAAAACCATTCCAGCAACTTCTGTATGTCACGTTAGGATAAGATCAATTTAAAGTTGTCGCATGTGTTTGTAAAAACTTCCTGAAATTTTGTATGTTTGTTGATGAGAAAATGACTGAAAGCAGCTGAGAGCGTTCACATCTCAACATAATGAGTTGTGAAAAACATTTTGCCGTCTAGTTTCACGGTGGTGTTGAGTATGTGCTAACAGAAAGACCAGCAGCGGTATGTGCAAAGCTGGCAGCGCCTTAATTGAAAAGGTGGAGCTAATTAAAAATAATGAGCTGTGTGAGCTGCCTCTCCACCAGCTGTCTCAGCTACTGAAATCATGAACCTCATCAGAGCTAAACACAACGAAATACCAGGTCACCGCTGAGCTCACCGGCCGAGAGACAAACAATTCATATTTATCCACAGCTCCTGACAGAAATCACACATCTTCAATATGACAACATTTGTCCACTGTTCTGTCTTAGTGGAAGAGGCTCTCCACCAGTTTCTACACAAGGAGCACAAACCAATTCTCGTTTCTCATCAGCATCGTATTTGTTGTAGAGTAACACATTTTATCACGTTAGCTTCCAGTAACGGTCAAGCTCCAATAACCCTGGATCCTACATTTACCACAATGCAACTCAGCAGCCATGATAAATACTCTGCACATGTGTTTCAGTCTCTTTGCCTCCAGTTTGAAAGGCCGGCTCTTTGTTATCATCTGTACCTCTGTCACTTGGTTCAATATTTCAGACTGAGCCAGAGAAACATTACATAACTCACAGGCCGAGTACGACTCTTCACTGCTAAACTGATCCCAATGTGGAAAAAGTCACTAATTCAAGCATCTTTTAATTCACACACTTTCAAGGCTTGTTGTCAGTGTTGCTCTCAGGTGTTCGACTGTGCATGGCGGTTCAATTATACCCGCTTGTTTTTTGTCTCACATCAGAGTTTAGGATCCGGTCGACACCGGAGCTCACGCTGATTGAATTAGCCAGGTGCGACTACTTTGACCGCTGACGTAAAATGTAATTTCCCTTATTTCCACCTGTCGTGTATGTCGCGGTGTGTGAAATTTTCTCTGCAGCTAGCCAGCCTCTCCGTGCTCTGTCAAGTGATCAGCTCCACATAAAGGCCTGTGGGCAGGCGAGCATGTAGTTTCTCCCACGACTCTGCCTCTCCTACGATTGCACATGAGTTGAAAAGAGGGAGGGAAGGCGAGGGATGGTCTTTGTCACATGTGTGAGACAAAACGCCAACATCGTCTCCTTCCCCCTCTTCTTTTCTGTCCTCACACTCCGGCTGACAGCTCCACACACACACACACACATGCTACTGCAGACACAATTACCGAAGGTGACCGGGGACAGGCAGTGTTTTCCACTCCTCAAATCCCTGATAGAGTCTCCTGCAGCACTAACACAACATCTCCCCTGTTTCTGTGTCTGCTAATCCCTGGAATCAGCAGACACGGCCGGGTAATGACTGAAATGATTAGCCCTTCTAGTGCCCCCACAATCACCCCCCGCCAGCTCCTACATCACCTAATATCGATCCACCCTTGGACCAGACTGGCCTCCTCTGTGATTACTGTCCCAGCCTCACCTTCATCTCTCACACATCCTGTCTTCCCTCTCTTCTTGTTATAATTAGTTCAGTTTAATAAACATGCTTCTAAGTGTAGGTTACGTGTGAGAGGAGGAAGACGGAGAGGAAAAGTAAAGATTAAGTTAGAAGGATGAGGAGAGGAGATTAGAGTGAAATGATGAGTTAAAGGGAGATAAGCAGATAAAACAACAGAGGGGCAAAAATCGGTGGATCAGTCACGACGGAGCTGTGGGGCTTCCTCTCGGGGTTAAAGAGCGCCTCTAATCCCGTTACTGGTGTCTGGAGCTCGGCCACGCTCTTAATACCACACACGCATGTATGTGCACAAATTCACATGTAAATACAACAGAGCTCAGCAATGCAGAACTCCTGCACTTAAACCCGGGACTGCGCCGGTGATACTAGCCCGCCGGGATGCCACAGAAAATGGGAAAGGTTTACAGCGAGGGAGGAAACCGGCGTGACAAGCTCGGAGCTCATTTAACTGCAGCAGCTGGCCGAGTCGCTCTGGTGTGAACGAGCGCTGGTCGACTGGTTCAGCTCCTGTAACTTGTGAAATCGAACCGGCGACAGAGAGCAAAGTAGAAAAAATATCTGCGATGGGAGAGCAAGTAAGTTTAGGTTTATGATGTTTGTTTTAAAAAGAGGTTTGTCACAGAGGAAGCGATGAATGTAGATCAGCTTACAGCTCATTCATCACGGCGTGAGGTGATTTTAGTTTGGGTACATCTGCACTGTAAATGACTTACAGAGCTAAAACTCTAACACGTCTTCCTGTAGAGTATCTACGTCCTTTTCATATAAAACACTGCTCTGAAATAAAGAAAATTATAAATGTATTGACTACTCTCCAGGGCACAGTAAGGTCCTAAAAAACAGTGAACGAGGCCGTGACGAGTTCTTCCAACGAGCTGCAGGGTTTAATGGCTGAGGTGGGACGCGCTGTTGCCGGGGTGATTCACCTGTCGCAGCTTTAATGGCTGCTGAAAAACCTCCTGCGACAGCCGGGGGCCGGCGGTCGGCAGACGGCGAACTGAAGAGGGAGGTTCTGTGTAAAACTGATGGTCTCAGCAGCGCAGATTACACTGCTAATGGCTTAAAACCAACTATCTCAATCTCAATCCAATCCAGATTCCACCGTGTCCCCGCGTAACCCGACCGAGTTTTACAAAGAAGAGCGGGGACATCGAGATGTGCCAAGCTGATACAACTGCAACTGCTGCCTCTGCTACAGACTGATTGTTGTTCTTTGTCTTTCTCCCACACACTATCTCATCTTGTGCTGGATATTATACAATGCATAATGTATCTTGTCTACATGAATGCAGGGCACAGGCGAGGTGTGCTGGTGATTTTCTTTCTACAGATACATCAGTGAAACTAAAATGAAGTTTAAGAAGAGAGCAGGGAGCGAGAGAGATCATTCATTTGTGCAAACACCCAAACACAGACAGGAGATTTAGGGCACTCTAGCGTGGGGCTATCATACGGATGATGAATGAAGCCCACACACCCCTGGAAAACAGAGCAGGACCACTACGACCTTGGTTGCAAACACACTGGGGAGAGACAAAGAGGAGAGAGGGGAGGAGAGGGGAGGAGAGGGGAGGCACAGGCTGATACATCCTACACTTGGCTGAAGCAGACGCAGCGTAAACCCCACGTGTCTCATTGTTGTTACTGAATCACCCTTCAGAAGGTTTAACACCAGGTCCAGACTCAACATGTTCCAGACTCCCCGGAGCATTTAACTGATTCATCTGGATATTACAGGAAAATGTGATATAATCTGATGCAACATGCATGATGTTGTGATAACTTCCTATAGAGTACAACTACCACTATCGTCTACCACTATCTAAATGAAGTGCATGAGATGTAGGGAGTGGAGTGTTGGAAACTTTCTGTGGGAATTAATGGGAATAAGTTGGAAATTTGCAAAAGCTAGCAGCAGACTGCAGCATAATCTTGGTTAAAACAACCAGATTTAATGTAAACAGAGTTGAATTTCTGCCCTGTTCTGTGCATTTCTCCATCACATGCTGCTGAAGCCACAGTACTGCATCCAGTCTGGATCAGATTACTGTGGGTAAACATGTGTGATCTGTTTAACCAGCAATTAAATAAATAAATGTGTTTATACAGTAGCTAGCTAGCCAGTAAATCAGAGATGCTAAACGCTAGCAAGCTAACACGGCTAACTGACAGTTTGATTCTGGTTCTGCTCGATGTTTCGCTCACGGCGGCAGCTGCTGGGTTTCTCTTTGTAAAGATAATAATAGAAAGCTTTATAAACAAGGCTAGCTATCATGGTGCTAACTCAGCTGTGCAGGCAGCTATCCAGCATCAACTGCAGCACAAACTACAGCCTCCACATTACCCACACAGTCTCACACAAACTTCTTCTGATCTAAATGACTCCGTAAAAACACACTCGGCTGCACCGAGCGTTTCACAGGACTTGTTTACAGGCCACAGGATAAATGTACAAAACCAGCAAAACAAAATGACGCCTATTGGCAGGTGTGATAAATCTTCCACAGGGCTGTTTTCTTCCCGTAAACGGACATGTGATCCATGAAAGGTGATACAGGAAGCAATAAACATGAGCCAAACAGCTGATAATGGCCCAGGACGATGATACGGGATCTGTGGTGCAGTCACATTGTATCAGCGTCACTGTGCAACCGGTGAACACAGTATGAACTCTGACTCATCTAAGATGTAATCTTTCAATTGTGTGGGGGGCTCCATTAAAAGAAGACCGTGCTGACAATTAAACTATGAAACCCATCAATCAAAATGACATTATCAACGGGCCTCTGCCCCAAGTGGCCGATCTGACAGGGTGAGCCGGGCCAGAGAACAGAAGACAGCCAAATAATCCATAAACATAATGGACATCAATATTGAAAAGATGACAGATGAGACTGCCGACAGAGGCCGGGATTCAATTTCTGTTCCTTTTTTTTTCCTGCAGGAGACCATATCGCTTTTCACAAAGTCATTTGTCAGCCATAAGGCCGATGAGGAGAAGCCAAGCTCCTCCAAAAAGTGAGCCAAGGGCGGTTGTTGTGGTGACGTAAATGACAAAATGAATCAGGCACGGGGCAATAATGACTGCGATATAAATAATGATGCCATCAAAATGTTTGGTGGGCATTGGCAGGGAAACACAAAACACACACTGCGTGTTAGTGTTACTGTGACCAACGTAAAACCCATCAAGCCGTATTTTAAAAGCTTGGAAATGGGCACATAAAGCTCGACTTATTTACATTCCACTGATGAAAAGGCATCAAATTTTAATGGTCGGAGTCTTTTAACTCAACTGAAGGTGCGATCAGACCAAAATTTAGTTTCCATTAATTTAAATGAAGGAGCAGGGAAGAGCTCTTTGCTTCTGGATGCTAATTCATCCCAGCAGAGTTCGATCTGACTGAACTTTGACCCCAAGAAAAAAAGGCTCTTTATGGCTTTAGTTTGAGAAATGGGTGCAGATTATTACAGAGAAGACTGATTGTAAAGACTAGCAAGATCACACACAGATCAGAGAGGAGGGCTGCAGTGTGAAAGACCAGAGGATGTCCTCGCTGGACTGGACGTCAGCTCTTTCCAATCTGAGGGTGTTTTTTTGTGCAATTAAATGGCACATCAACTTATTTTTTTCAAACTGTTGTTTTTGTTGTGAGTCACAGAGAATGGAAGTCGTTTTTTCGGAGCTTTTGCACTGCGAATAAAGGCCTCACAATCACACGGAAGCTGCCTCCTCAAATGTGTCGATGGCATCTCCAGGACAGGACCACAAACATCCTAAAACTTTCCTGCCTCATCACCTGCCCTCTGCCTCTTCCATGCATCACACCTGAGTCTAGAAAAGTTTCTTATCCTCTCAACAAACAACTACACGTTCATGCATTTTCCTGTGGGATGAGTCTGCAGGACAGTTCAGTTCAGGCCTTAAATGTTTATCTAAAATCCTCCCCGGCTTCTGAACAAGCCAATTAAAACAACAACAACAAAAACAGTTACACAATGACCTCTGATTCACTGCCCCCAAATCCAGAAAGTAACCAGACGCACCGGCAGCCAGGTACAACCAGCACCGCTGGCAGCGTCTGTGCAGCTGTTAACGAATCCATGAACAAGGTCCCCAACTGGGTCAGAGCCGTTCTGAATGGATTAAAAGATGGAATTATGGCTTTAAAACTTCATCTTTCTGGGCTTTGAGGGGATTAGACCCTGCATTCTGTTCTCCTCTCGCCTGAATGGCTCAGTCTTTCAGTCCTGTCACCTGTCTGCAGTCAGACCAGAGCTTGAGGGAAAAAAACCTCAGTGACCTACGTACACCAGGTCCTATATGATGGAGGAGAATTAAACAAGTGAGTTCACTTAATTTAATGAGGAAATATCTGCCTCAAAGGAACAAAATAATAATAATAATCTGACTCTTTGATACCTTTCACAGAGAGTTGAAAGCCTCGTCCTCGTGACGAGAATAAATGAGTCACAGGAGTCACTTCCTGTTTTCCTCCATCTTTCATCAGAGTGCGATCTGGGGTTCTTTCTTTATATAGTTCCTCAATTAGTCATGTGCCTTTACAAGAGAAATACACAGTGAATCACTGTGAATGCCAGTGTTTGTAATCACTTCTACCATGAAGTAAATATCAAACACGTTGAATATCATGCAAACACAATTTCACAGTGCACAATCGCCTTTCGTGCTTTTCTTCCTCTATATTTGCGATGGTCTACCCATTTTTTTTGTTGAACAGTCTTTCCTGTGTTGCATCCCAGAGAAGATTCTTCTTTTAATCTGGAAATATGCTGAACTAGCCTAGAGCAAGGCACACTGGACTTCAAATAACGCAGAGAGAAAGCAGTGCAGGCTATTCCTCCCTAAAGAGGACACCCATCTATTTTAAGTTTGATTTTACTAATGCATCATGACAAAGCCACAGCTCTGGCCCACAGCGCTCGTTGGCTATTAAGTTGGAGAAAAAGGTTTTTTTAAAATCAACCATGCTGAATCATTCATGCCTTGTTTCTGCTTAATTATAATTTTAATTATATAAACAGGACGTCCTGGTCCTCAGCGCTCTCGTGCTTTCACTGTTCTCGTTTATTTGTTTCACCTTTTGCGACTCCACCGTGCTTCAGACGTCCTGAACGTTCGGCAGTCTGCTCCACGCCGTTTTTCATCCGTCATCATGAATGCATAGAGTTATTATACAGACACTGTGCTGTACTGCTGCTGTGCTGTGTCAGAGTAAAACTCCTTGTATGCACAAACATACTTGGCCAATAAAACTGATTCTGGTTTTATATGAATGAGGCTCTTAGGTGGTCGGTGTTTTTGTTTTTCTCTCTCCCTCCATTATTTGTCCTCACACACACACCACACAAGGATTTTGAATTTCCTATCCATATCTCACATCAGCATGCTTGTTGGAAATTCAATTAATTCCCCCTCTCTGCTCGCACTCGCAGCTAGGCTCTCTAACCTTGGCATATTTACTCTCCAGGCTCCGGCACAATGTGGAGAATGTACAGGAATGAACTGGCGGAGAATAGCAAACACCTTCTCTCTTTCTCGCTCTCCCTCTTTTTCTATCCACCCTTGTGGAAAATTGTGATGTGCTCTTGTTTGTGGAGTGGTCCTTCTGCAAAAAATATCCCTTGCCCCTCTGGACCGACGCTAGATCTTCAGCGGATCAGGTCCCGAGACACACTTGATCTTACCTGTGACTGTAACAATCTTTTAGCTACACTGGCTGAGGAACATTTTACCATCAAGTTACTGGGAACATTGCAAACAAGTGCTACTTTCCTCCCTGATATCAACATCATCAGATTACAGCTGCTGGATTTTGTACGCGACGTAGATTTAGCTTTCTCGCCGAGAGCTAAATGACAAGATTGATGCTACTCTCGTGTCTTTGTTTTAGCGATGGGACACAGTTAGCTTAGCATAAAGACCAACACAGCTCGCGAACAACACCCAGCGTCCTTCTGTTCAGACTCTGACCCAGCCATCCATCAGCTAATGTTACATTAGACCAGAAATGTAATTGTATACTGCGTCATTATAACGTGGCTGCTTGTAGCAGCTAGCTCCCAGAGCTCACTCAGGTATGCAGACAAGGTGTCAAATCCATGAGTACACACAGTTGCTGAGTCGCCTGTGATCACATTATAAAAGTCTTTTTTCATGTGCTCACGTATCGTATCAGTGGCTTTAAACTGTATTATCCTGTGACAGCTGTCAGACATTTTACTTGGTCTCAGCGGAGTTTTCTTCTGGAGCCAAGTTTTATGTCTTTTTAAATACTTTCCCAAAAGCATCGAGTGATTAATGTTAAAAAGCAGCAGACTGGCCCTTTAAATCTGCCTCTGTGTGTGTGTGTGTGTGTGTGTGTGTGTGTGTTTCCCTTCAGGCAGGAAGAAGAGATGACAAAATGACAGAGAGAAAAAAAGAGAGAGATGATACAGAGAACGGAGAATGTGTGTTTTTATTTTTAGTTTTTCTCTGTCGTGGTTTAGTGTGAATGTTGTCTGAAACTGATCTTGAGTGCACATAATTATATTTATATTTATATACTTTATACACAAACTGTACTGTATGAAGAAATCTGCTTGCAGCTCACTACAAAAGTTCAACAGATGACAATTAAAATTACAGATCACATTATTATCCAGTTTGGAAATCAATTGATAAAATACCGTTTTACCTCCTACACATGAATATTATGTATGAAAATGTCAGCCCAAGGTTAGCACTGCCCCTGGATCAGATCTGGTTTAATGCACTGCTTGAGGGCACTCTGGCAGTGATAATGGGAGTTTCAAAGCCTTCACTGACCCTGGCTGAGTGTAAAAAAATCTAACGTCTCCAAAACCAACTCATTAATAAATCCACTCACTCCTCCACATTCACAAGGCCTGTGTTTACTTGCCTGTATATCAATGCAGTTTTAAAAAGTTGCGTAAAGTTTTGACCTTTCGCTGGCGTCTGTCCAGACCTGAATCTTTGAGATTTCTTTCATTCACGCTGAAGCAGGTAAAACCTGGAGAGGAAGCAGGAAGCTGCTATTAAAAAGCTTTTGTGCTCACACTCTCTGATAGTTGTTTCAAAAGCCTCGTTTTCATTCTTCTACTTATTGCTTTTGCCATTTAGAAGCACTTGAACCACTTGTATCACACAAATGATCTGTCTGAGAGACTAAAATATACATTTCACCGAGGCTTTCAAAGTTCAGCAGAAGACATCTGCCGTGTCACTTTAGTCGGCGGAGCTTCAAGATTTTGCCTGAGTGCTCGAGAAACATTTGCATGACATGAAAATGAGAAACTTTGATGAACTGTCAATAGGGTTCATTGCTTCTCGTGCACAAACAGCTAATCACATCATCAGCGATGCTATTCTGAGTCAGCTCTCCAGCCATCGTGTCGTAACAGCCTCCGTCCAAATAAAAGAAAGACAAACCACACGCTACAGAAAACCTCACGATAAACTTGACTCAGTTTGATGATGGAATAAAAAGTCACAGCACCCGGCACCTGGTCCACAAGAGTCTGAATTAATCATGGGTGTGTTTAAGGTGGAACTTGCAATTAACCAATCAGACTGCCATCTCCTAGCATCCCTTGCTAACTGCAACCTTCCTTTTTTCCACTGTTGCAGCCCATGAGAAGACAAAGAAGGTCAAAGATGATACAGTGTGAACTCTGCTGCAAACATTTCTCCCTGGGTTGTTGTCAACAGATCACTACTGGAACAGAATAAAGAGACAAACCCACAGAGAATGATGAACCTTGTTGTGTTCAGAGGAAGATACTCACGTGACTGGCCTAATTCAGACTGCTGAATCTTCACATTAACTCGACTGTGTATTTTTGTACAGAACAAAGAGTGTGGATTTTCAAAACCTCTCCTTGAAGCTTCAGGGAATCTTTAAGCTCAGCAGACATGATTAATATTCTCATGTACGCTGAGTTTTTTGCCGCAGAACAACGCCGTCTCCGAGCTCCATCCAGAGACGACTCCATCTTTGGTGTTGGCACAGTACTGCCCCTTCTGTCCCCATCACCTGCTTGCTCCATTATGCATTGGTGACAGGAAATCAGCTTCCTGCCTGCAACTACTCTGTCCCGACTTCACTGGTGTCAGCTGGCTGCCCGCTGAGCCCCCACCACGCCACGTCTAATCTCGCCACAAGCCTATGGGGGCCAATCTCACACCGCTGAGTGCTGGAGAGGAGCCTTGGACAGCCGGACGGCGGGTGAGTGGTGGCACAGTTTGGTCTCAGAGGGGTGGGGGGAGGAGGAAAAGAGGAAAAGAGGAAAAGCTAAGAGCTAATGGCTAATCCTGTGTGCACAAGACCACCAGTGAGGATTGGCCGGGGCTAAAGAGAGAGCTAAAGGGAATAGAGGAGTGGGAACGGGACCAGGAGAGAGGAGAGGAGCTGGAGAAAAGGAAGGACGAGTAAATCAGGGTGTGGAGGATATGAGCGGAGGGAGGGTGAGGGATAGCAAAGAGCTGGTGGTCGCTGGCCTAGATATCTGACTGCACATGTTCCACCACGGTAACTAAACAAATGATTAAACCTGCAAACTGAAGCTTCAGAAAGTTCTCACACTCCTTCACAAAACAAGAGAGCTTCACTTCCTTGTTTCTCTGACACTCTGATGAGTTTAATGTGACACTGACAGCACACAACTTGTTCTGTGAAGCTCGCACTGCAAGATTTTTAGTGAAAGAACACACCTTGAAGCGAGCTATATAAAGGCTCGTTAATGAATTATTTTTTACCTCCGTTTAGTTCAGTGACTGTAACATTCCCTCATCTCTGAGAGGAGCAACTGAGACTAAATAACTCACCCCTCACAACATTCGCTCCAAATATAATCTGTAATCCTCTCTCCAACAGATATCAGACAAAAAAACACAACTTCTAAAGTAATATGTTATTTTGCATCGACATTCACGGCTCTGCAGGAGGAAATGCAGTGAAGAAAAAGCTGAAGAGATGGCCTCTGAGGACAGGATGTGACTCAGAGACAGCACATTACAGCTGAGTACACACTTAAGAGGTTCTTGAAAGCTAATTCAGTAAATAAGAGGAAAAAAAAAGAGATGGTATGTGACTCAATATCATGTATATGTGTGTTATTCAAAGCTAATCCTTTCCCCACTCTCCTGTAATTTTTATTTTTTATTTTGCTGGCCTTCATTTCATCGAGCAGCACTTCTAAATCAGAGCATTTCAGCGAGTAAATAAACACATCAGCTGTCCCTCTGCAGACAACTCCCCGCCTCGCCTCTCGAAATGATCAAACCGCCGGCCACACCGGGCTTTCCCAAAGCACAACTTATACGTTTCGCTGTCGATACACAAAGCCTTCAGCACCCAGAGTTTCCCCCTGCTAACGCCACGAGGGATTCACCCACTCATCTGAAGCTCATAAATAAACAGCCTTTCAGATGTTTACATACAGAGCGCGACGCTGTTGAAGGGCTCTAGAGAGTAGAGTGGAAAACTCATTTGCACTGGTGATGAAAAGAATCAGAGACAGTTGTCCTGCTTTGTGATGATACAAACTGTATTTATCTCCTGTACTGATTAAAAGAGAAAGGTTACACACATTTACTTTATATGGTCGGCCTATTAAAACCAGCTTCATTTAAAAGGGGCAGTGAGCTGAATTTATTTTTGTTTGTTTTTTTACTGATAACTGTGAAACTAATGCACAATTAGTTACAAAAGGAAAATTAATCGATTCATCCTCAAATGTGAAAATGTCGAGCCTTGTTTCGTCACACATGTACAAAGACATGTGAATGCATCACGGGCTGAACCTCCTTCATTAAGGATTAGTAGAGGAAAATAACATAACGATAAAATAAATCTAAAAATGGACACTGTACACATTGTTAGGCTCCTGTGTTGGGTCAGTAACTGTACTCATCAGCTCTGTGTTAATGGTTTCTGTAAACAACAAGATGAGGAAAAACAAACAACAATAACAACAGTGTGTCCAGCAGATATTACACCTCAGCTGTGAATAGAAAACGACCTGTTCTGGGTTACTGCTTAACTGAGCATCAGCAGAGCTGCTGCAATTACCTTCAAGCAAATGAGAAAATGTTCCTCTCTCGTCTACAATGACCCACCAGAGACCACAGGGCCGCTCTTTCCTTCTATCCTTCTCTCTTTCATCACTCCCTTCGTCTTTCTTTCTTCGCACCTCGAATTGAGGCCAACGTATGTCTGTGAGCCTGTAGCTCAAATTGCTTCGCTAGCATCATCCCGGCACAGGCAGCCTCTAATGAGCAGTGCTAGCTCGCCGGTGACAAAAAGGAAATGACAGCTGGCGTGATTACAGAAATCTGGGACTTGACCAAACTGTAACTTGTGGAAAATGATCTGTGGGAAGGACAATCTCTAAAAAGGAGAATGAGCCTTTTTAATATCTAGAAAAGGAAAAGGAGGGAGGGAAGAAAAACAACTCTGTCAAGCGCATCACCATGGTGATGAAAACCTGCGATGGTGAGAATCAACTGGGCAAAACAGCAGCAGTAGTGTTAATAATGAGTATTTTTAATAGAGACGCAGAGAACCTGAGCTTTACCGGACTGTTACAAATGTTTTCATCTGACTTACATAAGAAGGCACGACCTGAAATCCCCCGGGGGACAGGCCGAAAGGACGAGTGCACGTCTCCACTGCTGCTGCGTGACGGATTACGAGCCTTCATTTATCTGGGACATCCTATCTGTTTCCCTGAGTACACTCTTTACAGCCATGACAGTTACACTGTTAGAGTGTGTATACAGCAGATGGTTATGGCACAGTATAACTGAGTATCACTCAGCTGACGTATAGTACGGCAGGTTTTCCAGGAAGATGGAGACACAATGTGTCGTTTGTTTTATCATCCGCTGTGTGTTTTGAAGAGCTGCTCTATGCACTCTAACACTCCCCAGTCAGATACGACAGGCTCACGACTGCTGACACACACACACACACCTCTAATTCTTTCCTAAAGTGCCCACCTGATTCCTCTGTTCCCTCTCTTAATCCCAGTCAAACCCTGCCATTACAGAAAAAAAGTCCAATCCTCCCATCTCTCTATCCCAATATCTGCCCATCCCTCCTTTTCCCTGGGCCTCGCTTTGGCGCAATCTTCCTCCACTCTCGCTCTCTCTCTCAGCCCCGTTCCATTATTTTCAGAATGACAAAAAATATATGACAATAAAATCCCTGATGCCGGTGAGAGCGAGGGCTGGCCCAAAGGTGACCCTGCTATTCTCATCAGCCTCTGTCCCACTTTTCACCCACCTCCACTGATGGCTCTGACACACGGCAGCTGCCGCTCGCCGCTTACATTACCTCCTCACACCAGATACCGTCTGAACCTCACTGCCTCCCCCCCTCTCCTCCCTCCTCCCTCCCACCCCAACTCATCTCATTCAGAGCCCCTGCTGCTGCTGCTGCTGCACGGACACACACTCACACACACACACACACACACACACACACAGAGCTGCGATGGAATTTTTAATAATAATTTCAGAGTCGCATGATTGGATACGTTCCCGTGGAGAGACGAAGGAAAAGCAAGAGCAGCATAGGTGAGAGATGGAAAAGAGAGAGAGAGGGTGAATGTGTGTGGATGAAGGGATCTAACGACTTTGCTTCTATCTCATTTGCAGATCCTATCCCTCTCGGTCTAGATTACGACGTTATCCCTGTGCCAAAATAAAGGCTTATCGGGCCGAGCCTTTCTCACATACTCTGCCTTAACGTACGCTCTGCGAGACCGTGAGACGGAGAATATCTTGACGTACGTCACAATACACCTCACGTGCTCTTCCTTCCCATGTTCTCCACTCTGTGAGAAACAAGTCGCCATCATCAGCGTGAATCTGAATAGAAATTCAGTGAAATCTAATCCTGCTGTTTGGCAGATGTTTATCCAAAGGGACTTATGTACCAAGGAAAACATCATTTTTAGCACAGCCTCACAGGGAATGACCTGCTTTAACCCGGGTTATGTGTATCATGCACAAAGCTGCTGGGTTTAAAATATCAGTGTTTTAAATTACAGATTTCAGGCAGAACAATCTTCTGCATGAAGCTCCGCCAACCTCTGTTGTACAGCGTGTTGTTTCACCCCAGATTCTCCTCTTATTAACTAGCTTTCATGCAGCCGCATTAGAGTCATGATTACAGTAAATGGTGGGTTATTAAATCCACAGGTAGAAGTGTTGATTCATCGAGTCTCCACACTGTATAAACACATGTTCTATCTGAAACTTCAGCCATGTACAGCCACTTACAAACACAGTGTTAGGTTACAGAGACAGCACCGGCAACCAAACTGAAAATCAGAAGCCAAACCTACCTCTACACACTAATACTGATGTTAGAGAAACAGGCAAAACTCCAAATCACATTCAACGCAACACGTTTTAGAAAATATTCCATGACATATGTGTGTATTTAAGGTTATAGAAGATCGCACACTCTGGTCTCCTGCATGAATGTGGAGCTACATCATGCTCTGCTACATAAAGCTAACATTTCCTGCACTGCTTCTGAACTTCATCACCAGAAAACGACTTCTGACTCGGATTTTTGTTTCCAGGAAAAGTGTGTGTAACAAGAATCAAGAATTACATCTCTCCTTAAACACTCACGATTGCTAAATGCGTCTAACGGTGATGGTACTGGCTTCAACATTCACTCTGATGACAGTTATGTCGAGGAGTTCTTCAGTAATTGGACCGATCATCTTTTTCTCTTTTCTTTTTTAGCTCGAGAACATCCTGGAATTCCAGCTCCAGCAGCACAGCTTTCCTTTAACACTGAGGATATTGGTGCAGGATGTCAACTTCAGTAAGTTTCAGACTTTTCAACAAAGCTGGAAGCCTATCTGCCCTTCGGCTTTCACCTGCCTATTAGGGTGGAACATATTGGCTAGATAGGTCCTGTGTGTGTGTGTGTGTGTGTGTGTGTGAGTGTGTGTGAGTAAGACATGCAGCACAGAATGACCAAACAGGACAAACACACACACACACACACACACGGGTGGGCTGGCGGTGGCGAGCCTTATCGTTATGCCACAAAGTGGGAAGATTAGATTACTCACTTCCCTAAACCTCTAACTTGGTTACCATGGCAATAGCAGTGTGACTGTGGCAGCAGCTCGTCGCTGTGGAGGCTGAACGGACGGATGGAACAATCGCCAGGGGAACCACAGGTCAGCCCGCTATTTTACCTCAACAACACACCATTCTCCTCTGCTCTACTCTACTCTACTCCGTATCTACTTCCTACATAAAGACTGAGACGGGGACACGCTTTACTCTGTTGGTCACATGTTGTGCTACAATAATCTAAAGAGTCAATAAAATAAGGAAAGTGTGGAGTGCTACTTCATATAATCATTTTTGTGCATTGCTGCGTACCGGCCTAACAGAGATCAATTGAAATTGGATTCATAATTGCACCACGGTGGAGCCTCGCCCTTAATTCAAATTAATGAAGTGCTTGCAAATCCATAGTGTTGTGGGTCTGATCATTAGATTAATTACCCCAATCAGGCTATTGTATTTCAATTAAGTAGAGTGCAGTGTTTATCTTTTCATTAGTCAACACTCAGAAAAGTGAATGCAAAATAAAGACTGGCGACGGGGCGTGGAGAATATAGAAATCTAATATTCTTATCTATCTGGAGATCCTGTGCATGGTGGACAGTGATAGAACGGCAGGACAGAGTTTAAAATATTCTCGATAGTGCTGAGGAGCTTTAACAGTCTCGGCCTTAACAAAGCTCAGGAAATAATTCGAGAGAGAGCGACACAAGGAAATCAGGTAGCTGAAAAGACTGAGAGAGACACTTAAAAGAATGCCCCATAAATACTGGTAATTAGACTGCAGACAGCCCCGATGCTCTCTCCTCGCCACTAAGGACTCATAATGGACTCGTTTCTTACCATTCAAACAGAAAAATGGCTCTGATAAGTTACGGGACACTGTTTTGACCTTGACAAAGCACTTAATTTAGATAAGAGTTACCCTTCGAAACTGCAGTGAAATTAGGTCACTTTAGTGCCGGTAGCCTACGGAGCATGACAGAGTTTAAATCGTTGACTTTGGGACTTGAGACAGGAGAGTCCTGCAGGATCCTGAGCAGTGTTCAGGCTGCTGCTGCTATTGAGGCCTACTGGAGGATTTTTTAAAAAGCACATATTTAATATTGAATTGAAAAAGCCACAGAGAAAGCCGCAGACATAAAGTACATTTAGATCTTTTTAAAAAGATGGTGAATAATTAAAGTTTCTGGTTGATAAACTAACGTTTCATCAGGCAACGTTTCTCTATATAAAGATGGTTCAAACATTCTGTGCTGTTTTATAGCCATGTGTCAGTCCAACACTTTGATGGAGACTCTGCTAGTTAGCAAATGTTAGCATGGCAGCACATTAAACTACGATTGTAACTGTGGTAAATGCTGTTTCACACGAGTCTGATCTGTGATTATCACGCCTCCTGCTGCTCCCACGATCCTGCTCAACAGCTGTTCTTACATTTAAAAGTGACTGGTGTCATTGGTAGTCTTATTACTATTACAATCAATGTAGCCAACACAGTTCCTCTATATGAAAGTGCCTCGAGCTAATTTGTTTTTTTGCTGCTATATAAATAAAAACTAACTTACTGATGGACTTTCTACCAAATGAGGAGCTTCACAGAGCTGCTAGCATGGACTGTAGTCTTTAAAAATACACTGTTGAATTCTAAAGGCCTGGGTTGTCCTTTGTCCTTCCACGATCATGTGAGTGCAATTCAATTTCTCCACTGTACAATTTGATTTGGACAAATGTCTGATTCTGACTAAAGGGGCCATGTGACCGTGTCGGGAGGGCATCTCCCTGCACAGACGACTTGTGTTCTTCGCTTATCAGATAGAAAGAAAAAACACACAGCAGAGAACACTCGGCCCACAAGCATGAACGCACACATGCATACATTGCAGCTAGTCTGCGCCCTGCACACACACACACACACACACACAATTCACACTATACAGCCAGTGAAACTGGCAACTACCCGGCTGACCCAAGTTTTATGTGTGTAGATTTATCATTGGCCATTAAAATACATTTGATTTTTACCGGGATGGCTCTCCACTGCTGGTTTCCTCAATAGGAGTCCAACCCGCCTTTTACAACCACTTTCTTTAACCTTCTCCCCTGCTCATAAAACACCAGCAGCTCTCCTCCTCCTCCTCCTCCCGTCTCCTCTACTGTATCTCTCCATCTATTTTGACCTCTGCTATGATTCTATCTTTACAGGGTGTGTTTGTGTTTCTCCTCTTCTTGTCCTTGCCCTCTTCTCTCCCCTCTCGCTCCTCTACTGCACAAATACCCTCTCTTTCCCCGGGCTATTTTTTCTTAATTGTCTCTTTTCCTCCTGAATGATCGATTCGTCAGATTTATCTGACAGTTTGAGAATAAGGACACTTCTCGAGCTTCTACTTTAAAGCAGCCGGAGGTCTCAGAAGGTGAGCGTTCCTGACAGGCCTTCATGGGGATATTCGGAGAAAGCCTTTTTAACTTGTTTTTAGAGGATGACGGCCTATTTTAATGTTCACAATGACACTAAACTCTTCACCCTTCCCCTGCCTGATGAGTCACTCTTCATTCTGTGCCACCAGCAATTTTTTGCCATGCCTGTTCTAGCGTGCGTTGTTACACAACAGCATGAGCGGGGCATCGTAAATCCCTGTGAAATCCTACGTGGATTGCACAGACTTTTATTTTGGAGGACACAGGAAACTAAATATCTGGTGTTATATTTCTTTCTCTCCTTGTGATTCGTAAAGTTTTGCAAAAAGAGAGTGACTGTGTTTGAATGTAGAATTTACACACTTTATTATCTGTGTTATAACGATGGTTTTTCAAGCATTTTGTTCCTTTTTTAACATTAAAAGAAGAAGGTTCTTAGGATGAAGACTAACTGTTGTAACTCTACCTCAGGCTAAAGTCAGTCTACACTCTGATGGCAGCTTATTTCTAATGTAAAGAGTGATAAGCTAATGTAGCATGAAATGCTCCTTTGCCTTGTTAGGTTACAACTGTAACAAACAAACAGTGAGACAGGTCGGCCGTGCAGTTACAGTTGTTCAAATCAGTGTGTGACTTTCTGTAAAGCTGGTTCTGCTGTAATCATTTTCTCAAATATAATTTCTTTATTCAGTGAGAACTGTGTTGATCTTTTTCTATATTATGCTCTCTTCCAAACTGTTGTTTGTCCTGGGAATTTATTCAGATGCTGAACAACAGTCGTGAAGGGTTAGGGTTAGGAGAAACAACGTACGATCACTTTTTATATTCCACATGTGAGCATATTACACGAGCTCAGGAAATGCTTCTTAGCACGCTGCGTCACGAGGATCCTCTTCAGATAATTAAGGTCAGTGTAGAGCACAGCACATGTCCTGAATACTGCATCCAGATGACATACATGGAAATGTATGTTTCATTTTCTTCCTCCTCTCTCCTGCCTCTTATCGCTGTCTGCCCTCCTTCTCTCCCTCCATCTCTGTATCACTCGCCTTCTGTTTCCTCAGTTCTCTTATCTATCTTGCGACTTTCCTCAGGCTATTTCTTTGTCCACCCTCTCCTCCTCTCCCTCTCTCTCTGGTTGACCTAGCAGCAGTTTCATTTCCGCTCGTTCATCCGTCTGTCTGCCGTCTTTTTTTTTTTTTTTTGGGGTTGGGTGGGTAGGGGGGGACTAATCTCTTTTCCAATCTCACTCTCATATATGCTTGGTGAAGCTCCATGCATGAGAGTTAATGAAGGAACTGCATGGGTAAACATACACAGGAGAACTGATAGAAACGAGACGGACGAGTGTAAATATATGCAGACATACAAACATGAACTGACAGATGAGCTCGACGAGCGTCTGTGTGCTGTCAGTGCTGCTGTTAGAGCTGAGTCTTGTTAGTCAATTAGGCAACAAATTAGAGTCTTAGTTGAATGACACATTATTAATCAGCTGGAGGTTTTACATGATTAGTTACTCAGAAAAGTTATTCAGAAAAAGTCACTCATAGCCCTAAGCTCTTTTCCATCTTATTACAATAAACTCTCACACACTTATCACCCGCTCCAAACTCGCATCTTCTTTCAGCTCCAGCGTTTATTAATTGCAATATTGTCCACACATTCATTCTGAGACAACAGCCACTGTTACTGCCTCTCCCTAAGCAGAGTGAGGAGGAGAACAAGGTTCCCTTCACACATGCAGTCTGCACTCGGTTTGAAACCAGAGTCTTTGCACTGGGACAATTACACGAGTGTTGCACACGTGCTGTATAAATGGACTTGTATTCTGGGACTACAAGTTGTACAACAAAAACACCTCAGTGTAATTAGTTTGCACGCACAAACTCAAATCATTTCCAGCCTGCCTCTTCAGAAATTCCAAGCAGACTTGAAAATGGCTCGGGTCATCACACACATCCATTTTATTATTCTTCTAATTTCCTTTTTGCACCTGCATCTTCAAAACTCTCATTTTTCTTTCTTCGTAAACACCCTCTGCAATCACGGTGCGAAGGTAGAACTGACTTTGACAAACATAATTAACAACAAGAAAGTGTGAGTTGAAATAAATATTGTAAAGAATGAATGGACCTGGAAAGGTTTTGCTGTTTTAAACTGAGTGGCAGAGTTTTGTTTCTTGTTTCCTCAGAGAGACCTGAACTCCTCTGGACTCACAGCTCACGCGTACGTTTACTGCATGGCTGTGCAATGCTACAGCAAAACAGAATTTCAGTGGACGTGAGTGAGCAGAGAGAAACACATGAACAAAGACTGCATGTGGAGTTATAACAGAGGAGGAGGAGGAGGAGGAGGAAGAGGAGGTGGTGAGTAATCTTACCATCATCTCCTGATCCCGAGCCGGCATCTGCAGAGGAGAACAAACACAGTTATTAACCAGAGGCTCTCACAGCCACAGACATTAGCTGAATAAGCGTGCGTCTGCGTATGTTAGAGTGCGTCTGGGCCTATTTGAATATCTGCTCGTGAGTGTGTGTGTGTGTGTGTGTGTGAAGTGTAAGATGCAGAGTGTGCTTGTGGGTGTGTTTGAGCGAGATGAGATTTCTCTTAAGATAACGGAGACACTGATACTGAGAGTCAGATTTAAAAAGGAAAAAAAACAGAGAGGAGGATGAGAGTGAGACGGAGGATGCCCTGAGGCTTTGAGCATCCGAGCATCTTCCCCATTCTGCAACACCACGTTGATGAAAACGCCTCCAAACTGAGGACCTCTCCGTGGTAGAGCTGTGGGAATGCTCTCTGTTTCCAGCTGTCAGTGCGTTTGTGTCTCAGCGACGTCTTCTCCACGGCTCTCCCCCTCAATCTGTGTAAAGCTCCCTCAAACACAGAGCTCACTGAATTGTTTAACAATACGGCTGTGAAAGGGATACTGATGAGCGCTTCGAAGAACAGCCTCCGTGTAACTTGAGCTGCAGCATAAAGTGATCTGCTAAAATGCACAGGGCCAGAGATCACTCGGGGTCTCAGAGGGCTGTGTGGGGATAATAGCTCAGCTCCATAGGAATACCCAAGTGAGAGGGCTTTTATAAGAAGAGGTGCACATGCTGTTTGGAGCATTGGGGCCCATCATAACTCGAGAACAAATGGAGTCTGACCAGCAAGCTGTCCTGATACTGATACTTTGACCGACATAAGCTTTGGTTCGATAAAAGGCATTTCTTCTGGGGAGTGTGCAGTGAGATCAGTGCAGCAGACGGTCAGCTGCACCAGGGGGAAGTAACGCTCGGAGCAACCACTTAAAGTCTGAATATAATCAGAGCGCTGCAGCTCTCCACAATCAAAGTTTAATTAAATCAGTGGCAAATTTTAAATTCTAGTTTTAAATGTTTTTCTTCTGCCTGCTATCTTTTTAAATGTTCACTGCAGTTGTGGCTAAGATAAATTATTTGTGGGTAGAATAAAAGCATCTTAATGAACTTATTTACTTGACTTTCCACCCAATACGACTACATGTAGGCATGAATGGCAGAAGCAAAAATGCAGTGAACGTTGGAGCCTCTTTCCTACATCGACCGCACCTGATTTTCACCAGACATTTCTCCCCATAAACAACATAAAGGTTCCACACATAGTGGCTTTAAAATTAATTGAATAATCTATAATTTATGGATGTAAAGCACTGTCGATAAAATGTACCAGTAAAATTCTAAAGGCCAAAACTCGATTATGGGGATGAGTCAGCATTACAGCCCCCCTGACTGCCATCAGTCTGATTCCAGATGGAGTCTGGATGCAGATGGTGCTGGGGAAGGTGGTGTCTGAGCACTGGCACTGGGATCAGGTGCTGAGAGCAGGATTACAGGAAAAAGGAAGGAAGGACGGATTCTGTACCACAAGACTGGACATGTTGGTGGGAACGAGCCAGATCCATGGAGACCAGCTTAACTTTGTTTAAATTTGACATTAATATAATCACTATAAAAAACTGTCTCACCCGTATTTGAAGATATTATTTTGTGGTGAGGAGAGGTCACATTACGTCGCATCAATTCAAAGTCAGTGCTCTAAAAATAAACAGCTACGTATTAAACCACATCAACAGAAATCAATAAAAAGGTTTTAAGGACCAAGTTATTTTAAAAACAGACACTTTGTAAAGTATATTATTCTTTTATTTACTGTAACAGAAGTTTTTTAACCAGCATGTTTCAATATGAGTGCTATTTGTTGCCAAGGTAACAAATAATCCAAAATAAGCCGAACAATAAACCTGCTGAGCTTAGTGTATTATTAAAGCTCGCAGTCATAAAAACCAGAGGTCTGTTCCTTCATAGCTGCGTTTCAAGTTCACTCCGACTGAACTCTGCGTGAGATGAACAAGGTAAAGTCAATTTATGAGACGAGGGAAATGTACATCAGCCCATTTTTCTGTGAAATAAAGCGGAAAGAAAATTTTGGTGTAGCTGCATCGTAACGATCGGAGGAGCAGGGAGTTAAACTCTCACTCTTTGTTATGGCGTCCTGTCAGAACACTTCTGCTGCGCATCCTCAAGGTTTCAGGTCAAAATCACAGACAAGACGAACCCACTGAAAACTGTAGTGGTATGTACTGGAGAAAAAGAAATGTTTTCACAATGAAATACATACGACACATTTGTTAGACCTCAAGGATCACACACGAGGAACGCTGAATGTAAATAGAATCTTTCTTTGTTTACAAGAAAACTCCACAGGGCGCCTTTTTTTACGTTGGGAAAAAATAAAATACTCATGCACACGGTCTACAAAAACCGCCCTCTATTGTCTTTCCTCCTTTAAACTCTGCAGAATTTCAGTGACCTTGGAACATGTGGGACTCTAAATGTGCAGTGTTTCATGAAAAGGCTTAGCTCCAAGGATCAGGCTGAAGTCAGAAGGGGTTCATGGGAGATCAATAAAAACCTTTAGTATCTGTACAAGGGCAGAGGTTTTCCAGCAGAAAAAGACTGGCATTAGAAAATAGAAGAAAATGGCGAGGGAGCAGCTTTCTCTTTACCCACTTGTCTGCCAAATGAAGGGTCATGAAGATGACATACCACACTATTTTATTTTGGCAGTGAGCAGTGAGCGAGACAGCAGAGAGGGGAAATAACGGTTACCTCTGCAGACAATACACGACTGAAGTGATTTTGTCTTTTGGTTTCAGAGCAACTGATTAGGAGAGAGGTAGAGAGGAGAACAGAGGAACTCTCTAGGAGACCTGTTATTAACCTTAAAGTTCTGCTTACACCAGAGGCTGTGCTATCCTCTACACACACAAACACACACACACTCTGCCGGCTTTCCCGTGAACACACTTTCCCCCACTCTACTGTAAATAAGCCTTGAAATGTGGGCTTAAGCCGAAGATGCAGCCCCATGCAGACACACACAGCAGGCAGTTTTATGGTCCATGTAAAAATGACGCTCATATCCTAACGGGCTTTCTTTACTGTGAAAACCTGCGATGGGTTTTTCTGTCTGCGACACAGACGGGTCACCCGGCAGGAGAACCTCCAATCCTCCAACGTGTTAATGCAAATATGTAGTCCACATACAGCTGCACAAACATGCAAACACAAGCCTCGTGCAGCATTTCCAGCAGCACCTAGAGACCGACTGTGTTTGTTCCCTCACATTGTGTGATGCTGAGTCGAGCTGTGGCTCGTCTGGATGACGCAGACGAAGCTTTTCACACCTCTGAAACTGATGTTTCATCAAAGCATCACTGGATAGGAACATCGCAGGAACTCAGCAGGAGACAGCGGCGTTTAATCTACTGACCACAGAGGCTGGTGGACGCCAGGGTTCAGCGAAATCTTTTAACATCTAACTGACCAAAATGCTGAGGAATCTAACAGTCATCATTATGTCCTGCTGCAGTCTGACACCTCTAACCTTCACCTGGTGTCTCTGCTCTCTGACCCTGAGTCATTTTAGATCCTCATGACTAATTAAGCAACAATGAAGAGTGTGACACCCACACAGTGAAGTTAATCAGCTTCATCAGGACTGTGGGGATGTGGTTTAATCAGTCTGATTTACAGTCGCCCGGCAGCGAGTGAAACCAACACACAACTGTTGCCAGGTTTTGATTCAACTATTGCCAGATCCCGATTGATACGAGGAAGAGTGTGACGTCACCTTCTTCCAGACGAGCTCAGGGGGAAAACACAAACACAGGAGATCTTTCATGTGGAATAACTGAAGCTGTTCCTTCACTCACAGAAATCTAAAAACGGTGTCAAATCTAAATGTTATACCGACTTAAAGAGGCGTATTGATGACTGAGACACACACACACACCACACTGCATCAGTGTCACCAGGTTGGATTTATGCACAGCACCCCTCTGATGCTGCACTGCTCCTGGCCGACTGATAACCCAGACTGTGCTTCTTAAATCATCAGCCAAACATATGGCTCGCGTCATCTGTCAGTGCTCAGGCGTTGCAGTCACACAAAACAGTGATTAAACATGTCATCAACATTTTAACAGCGTGTCAATTAAACCCTGCGCCACCTTCTCGCTTAATGACTTCCTGGAAGTTTCAGTGAGCGCGGCTGGAAAACGCTAAGTGAGCACTCGCCTTAGTTTAACTCTCTCCTCTGGGGGAAACAGACTGCTTGGTTTGTTTCGCTTTGCTAAGCTGATGCTTAACTGCTCCTCACTGTGCTGGGCTAGCATCTGATGTGATAGGAAAGTGGTACCATCTTGTGCTAATCAACTTTCACTAGCTGTGTGCCATTGAGAGCCCTTCCTGTTATCAGCCTCTGAATCAGGACTTCCTTATCTGTCAGGGACATGAAGGTAATAAAGACTGGAGCGAACTGGAATAAGAGAAGTGAATATTTGCTTTGTCGTCTGACAGATGTTGCTCTGAAAAAGTCAATAACGGGCTAAAATAACCCACTTTGTAAACCGGTGATATAATACTGTGCATGATACGCACACTTCAAGATGCTTTTCCTTCAGTGGTATCAGTTCATGTTTGTCTACGCCTCAGTGCCGTCACTTAGCATGAAGCTGGCAGCTCAGCAGGACTCCTCTCCTCCCACGTCTGGCCTCTTGGCCTCAGGAGCGAGGTGGGTTAATGAGAGCACAGGAGACTGTGCTGTCAGGTGGCTGAGTGGTTCAGTAAACACACAGA
Source organism: Lates calcarifer (assembly GCF_001640805.2). NCBI lineage: Eukaryota > Metazoa > Chordata > Actinopteri > Centropomidae > Lates > Lates calcarifer. Next base: position 9,333,142 of record NC_066833.1, read on the forward strand.
GGGTCGGTCGTGTACAGTAAACACTGGAAACGACAGGTTACACGGATGCAGAGATTTAAAATGAAACTGATGATGTGAAAAACAAATGTTCTTCTTGATAAAGTGTGTGAAAGCTGATATAAAGGGCTGAAAATCAACCTTAAGATTTTCTATTCAAGAAAACACAGACATTCTGAAATTAATTTCCAAACACTTCACAGTGGTACTTAGGCTTTAATTCTTTAAGTTGACGTTAGAAACAGTAGCTGAGAAAACAATCTCATCCCAAGGCTGTTCCTCTGAGCTTTTATATTACAACACATGATCTCCATCAGCAGATGGGGTTTGCCCAGTTGTCATGGAGTTAGAGATGTTCAGAAATCAGGGGGTTTTTCCTGAGCACTTTAAAGACAAGTCGTTCATGTTGGCTGAAAAAGCCCACAGAAATTTAATTTGTATTTACATTTTGAATAACGGAGTAAATAACTATGAACTGTGCAGCTTATCTGAGTCTTTCAGCTCATTGTTTTGGCTCATTCACCTCTGATAAACCTACTGTTCACGTGATTTGATAGAGACTGAAACGTAACTCATGAGGCAACTACAAACATCAAATCAATGCTAATGTTGTAGAAATAAAAGTAAGCACTCGACATGTTTTCAGCTGGATATCTGACGAGATAAAAACATGTCACTGTGTTCACAGATCCTTAAAAACCAATCGATGCAGGCTTCAGTCTTAACAATCCGTACAGTCTCCACCCGCTGATGAAGATCATGTGAAATGATGAAAAGTTCCGGGGGTGGTGTTTGAGACTGTTTCCTTTATAACAATAATAAAAGCAGGGCGCTGTGTTTTTGGAGGAGTGGAAAGTTAAAGTTACATCATGAACAGAACATCCAGATTTAGTTTCACCGTGTTTTTCCCCAGAGACGTCTGTTTCGCAGTATCTCTCATCCCGGCGAGGGAACAAGTATTGGCACTGGCGAGCTGACATATATCCATTACACTGTGTACTGTTGCTGCTAATGGGATTTTGGAGCTTGGAAATGGAAAGGACAGGGAGAGACTGAGACTGAGAGAGCGACACACACACACACAGAGAGAGAGTGTGTTTTGTTGCAGCTTGTGTAAAATCCAAGGTATTTTACCATATTCCACTGCTGCACTCGTTTTAAGTTAGCTTAGCTAAATGGCTGCGTGGTGAAGGGAACACTTCACAAGTAGCTGCCTACCACAGTTTTCCACAGGGAAGGTTTGGGGCGTAACACTCGGTTATATAAGAAAGCTCCCACACAGCGAGCTCACATGTTCAACTTTCAAACACCTTCCTCAGATCTCTGTGATATTAATGCTTCTCTAACTGTATTTAGAAGAAGATAACAGCTGATTCTCCTCATTAAAAAGGTAACAAAGGCTCTAATAGAAACATATATATGTATAAATGCACACATAAACAGACAGAAGTTAAACAGAGGTGCCTCATACCTTCTGTCCTTTGTTATTCGGTTTTAAAGGCTTCACGTCCCACGGCAGCTGGTTAACCACATCATTGTTTTACAGAGATAAGGCACACCACTCACTCTGTGTATTTTCATTTATTCTATTTGTCTTTTATTATTATTTTCTGTCTCTGGTTCACTGATGAATAAATATTGGATTTGTCTGATTCCTGTAAGAACTTTCTTCTCTGTCTTTTATCATCCGTTTGTCTCGGGGGGGTCACAGCTTCATTTGGATGCTGACTTCTTCTTCAGCTGTTCAACACCTAATTTATCACCGCTCCACATCCAAATGCAACTACCTAACAACACTACAAGTGAAGCCACACACAGTTATGGGGGGGGATGGTGCAACATTAACACCACTGTGGAACAAATCAGACTCCGCAGAAACGAGCAGTGTTTGTTCAGAGAGAGGGAAGTCGTTGTTTGCTGCCTTGTTCTGGATAAACGCCAGCATAAAGCGAACATCTGAGTGTAACACGAGACACTGAGCAGAACATATAGAACCACTGTCATGGTGTGTTCATCTGAGGGCTGCACCACAGAAACATCCTTGTCTGAATCCTGCATTAAGCTCTCAAAAGTACTGCTTGTTATATGGAAGAAAGGGGTCTTTATCTCCCCGTCTTTAAAAAGATACACAAATCCATATCACACACACTGGCTTAGACTATCACATGTCCTGAAAAGGACCTCACACACACACACACAAACCCACAAACGAGCAATTTAGAGGGAGACGGGACATTTCATGTGACCGAGCATGGTGCACAGACACCACTACTGTTGCTGCACTAACGTTTCCAGCTCAGCCTCCACATGTTCCCTCTGCAGAGCTGCGCCCGCTCAAACGCCTTTTAATGGACGTCTGGCTGCTGCCCGTCTGTGGAGGTAACTCCAGCCAGCTACGCTATCAGCTGTGATTCACGGCCAGCATCACCTCGCCCCCTGGATTCACTCACTCACAAACTAACACATTATTCACCACATGACTCACTAATTGGTAGATTCCTTTGTGGGCGTCTTTCTCTAAAGTTTATGTTCATCCTCTTGGATTTGTCGTCGATAAGATTAAACACATTACACTGGCCAAACTCGACAGAAGCCAGAGAGGAAAAAAAAAAAAATGTTGTATTCAAATCTTCCTAACAGAACCCCATCCAAACCTTTCATGTCTGAGAATCTTTACCGCTCGTCTCCACAACACGGCTAATGAACTGCCTGACCTTTTCCGAGTGAAGACGCCCACTCAGCAGCTTAAACACCAAACTCTATCAGCAAACAGTAATCCCAATTATGTTACATAATTACACCAAGTGCCTTCTCTTTCCAGCCAGCGGTAAGATGAAAACAATAGGCGACGGCATCGAGGGAAAGAGTCTGGAAAAGGCATTCCCTACATATTAGGGATAATCTACAGTAAAACACAGAGAGGTTGAAAAATCTAACGAGATAAAAACAAGCCAGAAGTCATGGAGCAGAGGGGGGTGTTTTATTTTCTATTACAGCAAAGTTATTATCCTGTTTTTCTGTGTTATCTGTATTTTGAAGCTACGGACTCTCTCAAAAAGATTTCACCAGAGGATCCAGATTCAACTGAGTCTGACCAGAATCAGCAGAGTCAGTAGCTTTTCCTACGAGACGCACTAAAGCTGGATTTATCAAAATTTCATGAATGAATTCAAAGTTGGAAACTTTCCATGGGAGTTAACGGGAATCAACTGGTTATCCTGTATCAGGGAACGTAACTGTAAGCTGAAAAAGTCTGGAAAATACTGAATATCCAGTGAAATTGTGAAAACGTGTGAAGTGTCCCCATGAGTGATAACGTCGCCTGTATTGTCCTACAGCACCTGGATAAGATGCATGAAGGTTGACTGGATCCTTTACAGCACTAATTCAGTTCTCTTTACAGAAGATGACTGAAAAAAAAATATCTACACAAACCAGAAAAAATTAAATGGCCATCAAGATGATGTGTGATTCAGTCATTCAATTTTCTGCTTTGTTGAGCATGCCTCTTGGCAACAGCGTTACAGTAACTACCTATGACAATTTGGCACAAGCAGAATTATTTACATTTTATGCCTTTTGACATTATTTACACGTTACATAACGAAAGGTCACAGCTGTCACGCTCTCTTTTACTTTCTGTTTAACATGCAGAATGGAAATAAACTGTATAATGAACTCGTTTAACACTCTCGGCGCTCAGCAGGCCTTTTGGCCGAGCGCTGCCTTCACTGTCTTGTGAGGACTTTGTGTGGCTATGATGAAATCTTCATCTGCTCAGTGGGAATACTTGTCACTGTCATTGTGCTCGTTGCATTAAAGTTTGAGAAATTACATCAGTCTGTCGCCCCTGGCAGTTTTTTCATCATACCTTTTTTGTAATCCCTTTGAAGTAAAGCATCACTCAGTAATTACTGAATCCCTCTGGAGGCATTTGCATATATTGATGATTCTAATATTTGAGCCTGACTGTAGGTTGAACCTGGGTTAGTGTTACCATAGCTCCACATGTGCATTGTATCCTTTGCTTGCTGACAAAAGTGCAGCTAATGTTCATGTTACCTCTATTATTAGCAGCAGTATTTTATATTCATAAGAGTCTGTTTGTGTATATGCTCAGTGTGTGTGTGTATACATCTGTGTAGGCGCCATAATGTAAATGTACGCACCAGCAGGACAGGCCCCCTCCGACATAATAAGCACTTCAGACTGTTGCTTGCAGGCATCTCTGCGCAGGAAACACTCGTTCTGGTAGTTCTGATTGTTGGAGCCACACACTGGGGCATAGTCGTTGTTGCACTGCAGAGAGAAGAGGAGGAGAAACAGGTAAGAAAAGGAATATTAAGGTCATCTAAAAAACGGAGTCTTTTCAGATGATACTCTCATCCACAAATATAATTAACAAATCTCTGCACATTTCAGATGGAAAATCAAAATGAAAATGCAGTTTGAAACAGGCACCACTTGTCTGAACATTAAAAAGATGTGGTGATATAACAATGCCTGTTGTTTCAGGTTAAAGGTTTGTTTGCATAAAAAGGTTTCTTTGTGGAGCAGAACTTGGTGAAGGAAAAGTTTGGGGCTGAAACTTATTCAGTGACTGATTAGGTTTAAGGTAAAATATGTTGGAAAATAAAGTAAGAATTAGAAATCCCCAAGGAGACACTTAGTCACAGTACAAGTCCTAAAACATAATGGAAATTAGACACAGGACACTTTATCGTATTAAACCAGGCCGCACATTTTGGCAGTTTGACAGATTTATAAATTAGTTTGGAGATTTACAAACTTGCAGAGAGTGTGCATTTGTTTGGCTACCCACATCCAGTTAGAGAGAACATCTGGGTGCATGCCATGTCAGCACTGTGTTTAATTATCGAATAGAAATATCATCACAATCAGCTGAAACACAGGAGCCTTTATGTTTTACTTGGTTCTCTGTGTTTGTCTGAAGTGGGCGCAGCTCAAACACTGATGAGTAAAAGCTACAGGTTTCTTCATCTTGTTGTTGCTTATTTAGAAGATAAGTTACTTTTAAGTTGCAACAATGATTTGCTCTTTTTAATAGGTCATATTCACACTGCATATATCTTCTGAAAAATGGCCAGCATCTGCTGTTGCTCACCTCTTGTTGTTGCTCCACTGGAGCAGTAGGAGGTTAAGTGACTTGCTCAAGGGCACTGAGCAAAATAGCTGCTAAGGAACGGGAGAACATTACTCATTCATTTCCCCACATGGTTTGTTGGCTACCGAGCAACTCTAGACTTTTCAGATGACTGATGGCACAACAGTGCCTGGTCTTAGTTTCCTTTTTTCGGCTGTAGAGGAGCAATATTCATTTGATTTGATATTGATTCGTCTGTGCTACACCACAGGAATAACAAATGTGATTATTCAATTGAGAAAAATTCCCCTCTATTCCCCGGGAAGAAGGAAAGGCTATCAAAGGCTTCAGAGAAATTGTTGCTCCGTAGTCGCAACCCGTAACCTGATTAAATTGAAAAGTGCTGAAAACGGGGCAATGTGAGAAAACGTGTTCCTGCTGGGTGTGACACCACAAGGACATGGGGCTTGTTCGAGAGTCCCCGCAGGAACCAGGCTAAGGAGCTCACGGCTCTTTGTCTCCACTTCTACTCCCCCTCTTAAGTCTCTGATGGGCTGAACTGGAATCTGTTCTCTCTGGGCCAAATCACCTGCACGGCTCTGACAAAAGGACATGTGTAGAGAAGCACCGTCACATATGAAAGTCAGCAGCAGTAGAGGACACGTGTGTGGCACAACACCAGCCACAAGGTTTCATTTTTACTTTAGAGGCCATGAAGTCCATTCAATACACACTGTTCCTGCAGCCTCATTGGACACACGTTATCCATTAGCGCTTCAGTAGCTAATACCAGCCCCACTGGTCCAGAACAGCAACAAAGTTGCTCTGACAGGTAGCATGGGAAAGACGAGGGGGATAAAACAGGCAACCGTCTTCTTCCAGATGATAAGGAAAAGTGTACTCATATATACAGCCTGCTTAAACACAAATATTGATTTATTAAGTTTGTTCAAACCTCCGTCCAACTTACATCCCTCATACTCTATTTTTGTCACACAGATACTGTCCAGTTAAATCTGAGATTCTGCCTACTCACTGTACACAGGACGTAAACCAGTAAACAACATTTTAATGACTTCTGTAAACCCTCTAAATCTTCATCCAGCACTCGTACATGAACCCAAAACTGTGTAAGAGAGAAAGTTCACCTTCAGGCTTTCTGAAAACAGTTACCAGATGTTGGCTGTGAGTTGTGTTGTTCACCAAGAGGAGCAGTCCTATCCTTCAGGTGTTCAGAGATCAGGAAAGGACTTGATTATTAACACTAGTGCGAAACACACACCACCGTTTTCATGCATAAATTACATTTTCAAATTCAGCTGATGACGTCTGGCGTGCACGCGCAGGTCTGACGGCCACGAGGAGCAGCACAGAAATAACCACGCCATCGATTCAGGAGCCCAGGAGCATCACAACAATCTAGAGTGAACACTGTTCTTAACTAGCTGAGGGGGGGGATGTCAGAATATACACAAAAGCAGGAGGAGGAGTAAAGGAGGGAAAGAAAACTGCACACTGGCTCTTGATCAAAGGGATGGAGATGCAAGAGGGAAAGAGGCTGTAGAGAAGACGAGAGGCAAAAATGATGAGTGAAATTGGGCTAAGGGGGAGAAGAAGTCAGTGGAAATAGATGAGTGAGGCAGCAGGAGACTGAGGGGTAATGAAAGTGGAGGAAAATACAGAAGTGAGATGCAGACGACCAGAAAGAGAGAGTGAGAGAGGGAGAGACGAAGCCCTGGCTCAACAAACTTGGCACGATAAAAAAGAACCACAGCGCCTGAAGAAACTGAGGCACACAGGGAGAAAAAAAAAAGAACATCATAAAATAAAAAAAGAAAAAGAAAGAGAAGAAGAAATGGGGACACAGACAGAGAGAGGGAGAGGGATAGAAAATCCCCTCAAAGGAGAGCGGGAGAGAATGAAAAAATGGCAACCCCACAAAGGCGCTTGGAATAGCTTACTGCAGGGCCCGTGCTTTTTTGCCTTCCCCTCTGTCTCCCACCCTCACTCTCACACTCTCTCCCATCTGGCTGAGGCTGTTCTTAACCTGGGGACTCTCACTTTATGCCAGGCATGATGCAACTGAAGAGAAAGCTGCCCGGCAGAACCCTGCGGGTGTCTGTTAAGAGTGCCTTCTTTTCCACAAAAACTCCCCTACCCCATCTCTTGATCTTCCCCAGTATTTGGCTTTCTCCCCTGCAGAAGGGAGAGGAGCGATGAGAGGATGGGAGGATTTAAAACCTCCATCTCCCTAAGAGTAGGTGCAAGATAGAGGCTGCAGCTGTGTACAAATTACAGCCTCTCCCAGAAATACTCGTACGTGTACAGAGGAGGATCCTGTGTTAAAGCATGTAGGCTGCATCGCTCTTATATTTTTGGGCGAGGCAGCCCAGAAGTGAGTGACTTAAACAGGTATGGGGCAGAAATAGACCGCAAAGACACAAAGTAAGACAGCCAGAACGACATGAAACACTGCACGTTTTCATCTTGACTGAATCTTTCAACTGATCTTCAACCAGGCTCGTTGAAAAAAATAAAAAATAAATGTTGACATTTTTCATATTTATTCATCTGGGACTTCTCTTGACATGACAGTGAGGAGGAGAGTGAGCTGAGGTTACAGATTTTACATTTTCAAACCGAGCTGAATTTCTTCACACAGCGTTTCTTTACACAACACATGACCATGATAGAGACAATGGCGCTCTTGTTACAGCCTTTGTCGGGACGCTGCAGCTTTGATCCTTGAATTTCTTGATAGCTAACAGAGTGTGATGTTGGCAGTCTGCAAATATAAGTTTTGTCAGCTGTTGCACTTTACTGTAAGACTGTCATTTAAATGTAAATGAAAGAAGACAAAAGGTGCCACAAAAAATCTGAGATATGTTTTTGAAAGATAAAGGTCCATTTGAGGGAAGAAAAAATGAAGTGGGCATGTTAATGAGAAACGGTGAATGAGACAGAAGGTGAGAAAATTTGATCCTGCACAATTCTCTGCAGACAGGGAAGCAGGGGCTATTGGTCAGTGCCATATGGCACAGCCTTATGCGCCTGCTGGCACAGGATTTGCAGAAGTCGCAGACATTGCCCCGCACCTCTGCTGTGACAAAACCTGGACGGTCGCATGGCGTCTCGACCGTGAACGCGGCGACAGCAAAGGTGTCGACGGTCCTTTGTGTGTGTGTGTGTGTGCACACGCTTGTGTTCTCATGTGTGACGGCAGTGGGTTAGTGACAGGAAATACAGGAGGGAATCCATGTGTATTCATGCAGGTGAATATAAATGCAGCCAGTTTCTGTTCTTCTGTGCCATCTCATGCCCCCACCCCCCTCCCCTGTTCCTCCTCCTCCTCCCACCCATCCTGTGTTTTTGTCATTAGAAATACAGTTTCCACAAACCTCCTGCAGGGGCTGCTGTGGGTCTGCCTACTCTCAACTCTCTTCATCTGAGTTCCAAAAGCTAAGATTTGGGACTGCAGCCAGGACCTGTTGTCTCCCTACCTGGCTGGGATCGGTGCATCACACACACACACACACACACACACACACACACACACACACAAGCAACCGACGCATGAAGTCGTCAGAGCACTTTGTACGAAAAAAAAAAAAGCACTGCGCCTTACCAGGTCACAACACACAACAACCCAGCAAAACAAGCACAACCATCATCATTCATTCTGTGCATCTAAAGCAGCTCCCAGTGCTGACTCCACCGAGTGTCCGGCACAACCACAGACCGACAGGGACGGAACAAAGACAGGTGGTGGAGGGAGGGAAAGAGCAGGTATGAGGAGAGGAAAATAGAGGAGGAGAGGAGACGTAGAATAGAGAGGAAAAGAGATGCAGCGAGGCCAGCAGCTTGAAAGGGCAGGGGAGAGAAAGAGGACGAGATTGAAAGGTGAGAAAGTATAAGTGATGGGTGTGGAAGGATGATAGGATGATAGCAATGACAGGAATGAGGGATCAAGGAGGACACTGTGGGGGAGTGGTGAGAGACGTGCACAGCAGAAACCACACGGGAGGAAACCATACGAGTGTGGGAGACAAAGGAGAGGAGAGATGCGAAGTGAAGGCGGGCGCACGCATCGGTGCGTGACTGTGTAGTGGAGGGAAGGAGCGTGCCAATTTGAGGGGTAGAGCTCTGCGAAATGTAGCAGGAGCAAACATGACAAGATATGAGCATCAATAAGCGAGCAAACAAATAGCTCAGACCTCCGTCCACTGGAGCTCCCCTCCTCCCAAAACCCCACAAGAAAGATTGATCATCGTTCCAGGCAGTAATTCATCAGATACTGCAAAATGTTTTTTTAAAAAAGATGGATTTTAGATTTCATTTAGATGAAAGGTTTTGATGCAAAGTGAAAATTGGTGCAGTAAGTCAAGACACTAACAATCAAAGCTTGATATTTTTAAAGTGTACTTGGACAGCTGATAAATACGCAGCTTCCTGAATGCAGCATTTTCATTTGATAACCAAGTGGAGCTTTACTCGCTTTGTCGGTCTTGTACAGCCTCGGATTCATTTCGACGGCAGCGTGGCTTGCACTGAAATCTCACTGTAATACACTGGTATTGATAAACAGTAAAACATGTAGTGTGTGGCGCCATTACACTAAAGTTCATCGAGTCGAATTTCTGTCTCTGATGACACTGTTAAAACACATTGATCTGAAACAAACCAAAATATAAAAGTCATCGTTGTGGTGGAATCAAATGACAAAAGAACAGAGAGAGCCCGCACCAAAAGACAGAAACTCCCGGACATTTCAGCACCTGAATTTGATCAGTTTTCACTCTTTATTTATCCAGGATACATTAGACAGTGCCTCTAGCTGCATTGTTTGGCATGTTCCAGGACAAAACCGACTATTTTTATGGAATTCAAAACAGATTTTTGTCTGTATGTTCGCAGGTTTTCAACACAAGTCAGATTCCTGAACATAAATGATTAGAGAGTCAGCGAGGTCCAGGAATATGAAGTCCAACAGTAAACAAGCATGTAACCTTGCAAAGACACTTTAACAGTTACGCAGCAGATTTTATTCCACATTCTGGCACAAGTGCTCCTTCTTCTGAAAGACACTCAGACTCAAAGAGACACAAACTATAGACTGCAAATGACACAACCCTCATCCAACCATGAGACTAATAAACCGACTACTTCACCTTCTGACTCGGGTAAGGAGAGAGCAGCAGGGGAGGCTGAGACTTCCGTCCCTGATTTAGATGCAAACAGGAAGGATTTAATGCACTGTGAGCTGCTCTTCATGGCATATGTTTGTTTACATCTTGGTAAATTTGCATGGTGAGAGTTGATGTTGAATTAGCGATTAGTTGGATTAGTTTCAATACTGTAGAAACCTTATCACACGTGATGATGATGAGACAAGATGTGAATGTAGAAGGAACATTTTTCATTTGATTTCCAGCCAAATTTGTAACATGTGAAATCTAACAGTATGTTCAGATGACTGAGTGTGATTTTTGTAACTGATCCTAGATTTGACAGGCGAGTGTGAGATGGAAATTACGTGGGTGCTCATGGGAGTTTCCAAATTGCTTCCACCTGAGCTGGAAGTCCATGCAGACTGATGGTCCCTTCAGAGTGGCCCCAGCCTCATAGGTCTGATACCAGGTTACTGGGCTTTAAATACCTTCACAGGGAGGCACCCAAGGGTACAACTGCTTGAAGCAACGTTTGTCACTGTAGAGGAGCAAATTCATGATCCCTGGGCTCCTTATAGTCAGTGAAACCATATTTCAGATGATTAACTTTGCATGTCAAGTATCTATAAGACGCCCACCTTACTGCCGTCATTAGGCGGTTGGAGCAAACAGTTCTGGTGAGTCCCTCAGAGGGACTGTTCAGCGGGGAGCTCCCCGGGGAACGATGCCTTCAAGAGCTTTTTTTCTGTTTGCATTCACACCACCGACAGAGCACTGCAGTGACACAAGCTGGCTGGCAGTTTTTATAGTAACGTTGTTTTATATTTTGCTTTGATGGCTCAAAATCCCAGTGTATGTCCCCCCCCTCCCATATACACACAGTAAAGCCTGGACTTCACTCTTGGTCCATTTGTTCAGGTTTCGTTCCATTTTTCGACATTTTCTGAGATGGGGGCTGCAGTTTACGTGTTTTTTTTTAATGGATGTTGCATTGGAAGAACTAACCTAATAATTACTATCTGCAGAGACTAAGCCTTATCTGATATTTTATCATCATTCTATTTGTGTTTATTCTTCTCTTTAGTCCTACAGCTATACAGGTCAAACTTAGCATGAAGTGGGCCTACAGTGAAATGAGAAAAAACAGTGTAGCAGTGCTGGTTATCCCTTCTTTTCCTATAAGCAGTTTGTCATGCGTAGAACTGGTCAGGCAATCGGCCAAACTGCTGTCCCTTGTGGACAATCTCCATCTACAAATCGTTCCACCAAGACAGCAGGTGCTGCACTCGTAGTCTTCCTGAGCTCTGCACTAATTGCAGGGAAAGTCAGCAGTAATATACAGAGCAGAACCCAACTTTCATGGCTAATTTTCAGTGTCAGACATAAAGATGAGTGGCTAAGCCTCTAGAGCCCTATTAGAGGTTTCAGTCTGTGATCATTAGATATAAAGTCTTACTGTAGGTACAGATCATTGATATTCATGGATGGAGTTTCAAGGCACTGCTGGGACGTAAAGAATGTCCACTTCAATGACACTGGATAACACCAGACACGATGAAAAGCCGAGACTGTGGTCTGGTTCGTTGGTGGTGGAATCATCTGTGATCCCTCCATCCTCCAAATAATAACAACAATGGCATCAATATTTATATCTAAGGACTTTTGTCCCTCACTAAATATTCTGAGAAACAGAAACATCAATAGACCAAACGCAATGACTCAGCTGTTCATATGTTCACCTTGTGGAGTATCAACGTCAACAAGCAGAAACTCCACAACCAGCAGTCATCACTGATGTACATAAACTGCTGTTTGACTCAGTGTCTCTTAATAATTAATGACCAATAATGAAGTACCAGCAGGTGTTAAACACTCAGACGAGGTATAGCCAAGTAGTAAACTGAAAAGATCCTGGTGTTTGTTTAGATTTCTAAGGATAAAGGTGTTGAATTTATTATAATACTATCAATCATATGTATCTCAAGAAACACCATGTGAACTGTGTGAGGCAACATGTCACTGTACATATGACCAACATGACATTTCAGGCACTTCCCTTTGAAAAGAGACTATCACATCGTCTTCAAACACAGGAGACCGAACATTTCCCCTGATGCTTTTTGCATCAAAGTTAGCAAGCAGCTGCACTAGTATCAACAGAGACCATATCACAAGTTGATGATATGACATGGCTCAGTCGGGCAAATTTAGAGTGCTGCAATGCTAGCACAGCGAGGGTCCACTGTGCATGCAGGCAATCTGGCAGATGCTATTCCCTGCGAAGGTGCTGGTATGGACTCCCAACGTCTCAAACCAAAGACCACCGTCTATAGGCCGATCTACCTACAAGACAGGGTTGCTGTAGAATATTCAACCAAAAATTTTCAACCAAAACTATCATGAAAACACAACTTACCAAACAAAATAATGTTTTAAAAATAGCAATAAAGAACTTTTCTTTAGAACCTTTTCACTGGCATGTTGCTCAGGTCACTCCAATGACTTTTGTTACAACAGCCGGGAGCACTAACAAACCAACCACATCATTGGCCTTGATAATGACCCCACAGAGGTTAAATACCTGGGTCTCTCCATCATCAGTCAGAACTGAAGAAGCCTCTTAGATGAAAGCTGAAACCTCTTCAAGTACCTACAACCAAGTCCAGTTGCCCTCGATGGCTGAGAATCTTCACATTATGACATTATCGACTTAATTTAGCGTATCACACACATATCAAGATCAGAAACAACTTACAAACTCCATGTAATCTTTATTATAGTGCAGTGTTGTGTATACATTCTGATGTGCCATTGCAGGTTTTATAGTTACACTCACCCCTAGCTGGTTTGAAACAGCCCTTAATATTACAAAACATCTACTCGAGCATGCAAACACAGGCACAGTTTAGGACGAGGCTTTAGTATATGAGCCTCTATGGCATTACAGGCCACTGATGCTAACCCAGCTAATGTTAGCCCCAGGGATACTGCCAGGCTCACACATAAACTGGAGTGAATATCAGCAATTACACTACCATGACATCTCCTGAGCTTTTCCTAAAGCTCCTGATAATTTAACAGTGGGACACAGTTATGAAAGATGCATAAAGACAACAAAGAGGGAACCCACAGTCCATATGATACTAGTGTAAGTAGTATCACAAGGCAAACCGAACAACTTTTACTCGAATGCTCATATCTCAAGAGAATGATTGTGCACAAGGGCCTGTTCAGTATCCTCCTAAATACAGAGTCAGTGGCTCAGAACTGCTGAAAAGGGATTTCATTCAGCTGAAGGACGCTCATGGGAACCTTCCTGTGCAGGCATCTCAGGCTCTTCCCCAACATAAAACAGGGGTTTGAAATGCTTCACTACACCGCTATCCCTTCATCAGCATGTGTGGCATATAGATAGAATTTCAATGACAACTTTGACATTTTCTGAGGGCGCAGAAAACTGTTTCAAGAGGATGGAATCCACTGATCCCAGCTGGGAACTAAGGTGCTAAGCAAGAATTTATTACATGGCCTTCAAATCCTTCCTTTGAAATGTCTGAGTGTACCCAAATCGATCGGAGGAGAGACATATGGAGCTGAGAGCAAATCTGACATTGTTTGTGCATCAAAAAAGTTCACCTAAAGAAGTAGTGAAAGAACCGGTGGCCTCTTCTTCCACCTGTCACGAACCTTTTCCGAGTCTCGCAGACATTATGGAAGCAAAAGTTAAGAGGGCTGTTAGATTTTCAACTCCACTCTCAGGCTCTTCCAGTCTCCTCGACAACCCCCTCAGCTCAGCCTGATAATCAGACTGAACTGCCACTGCATTTCACCTCAAATAAATACGTGCCGTTTGGAGATGTGGGGGTGATTCACAGATCTGATCTGGAACCAGACTACCTACAGCCTTCCAACCAGTTAGGCTTGTTAAACCACCCCAGCTCCCCAGTCAAGTAGGCTGTTGGAAACAATTTCTTACCATGTTATTGGAGAACTCTTCTCCAACAAAGAAAAGCATCTGTTCACCTAAGAACTTAATCGACACATGTACACCTTCGAGGGGACAAGATGTTGTATGAATCGTGACTCTTGATGATCCGGGGCGATGGGAGAAGAGGAAGGTTGGCGTATAGATGGGTCAAAAAAATGGACTGAGACTGTGGTTTCATTTCCTCCCGACAGACATGTTGGTTTCTTTCTTCCTACTTCAGCAAAGTGGTCGTCACGTTTACCCTAAACCTTTCCCTAACTGTAACTAAACCTAACAAATCTCAACCCTAACACTGTCAGATCAGATAATGTGTTTATTTTTCCAGTGGTGATGGGACGTCAGATCAGAAAACTCCTGCATGTGTTGTCCTGATGGCGTATTTCTGCTGTTTAATTGAGAGGTGTTAAACAATTAAACAATTCAGGGGTAAAATTCAACATGTGCTGATGGTTAGCTGACAGGGCCCAGGCAGTAACACAAACACACATGCATGCACACAGAAAGAGACACATACAAACACAGACACATCCTTCATCCACAGAGACTTGACTGATAGCCTGATCCATTTCCTGTATCCATTAGAGGCGGCTCTAGATTATGCAATTCATCCCAAGGCTATCATCCACCTCTATCAATAATAAACATCTCCACGAAACTAGGGCTAGCCTCAGAGGATGGAGACGGCACCGCCCAGCACGTTCTACTTCTGATGAAACCCTCTGCCTGCTCGGCCCATACGGAGCACCGCATTTGCTTTCCACACGACTTGTCTTCAGTTGCCGAGACCCCCAGGCACAATCTTTACTTATGCCTTCTCGCACTTATCAAAGCTGCAGCTTTATCAACTCTGACAGAGACGTCTCAGTGCTCATGGTGGTGGCTGAGAGCACCTGTGGCTCATGACAAGAGACAGACGCTCTCGTCCAAGATTCCTCTGATGTGGCCTCTTTCTTTCCATCATCTGGCCCTGTCATCATGTGACTGATGGCTGGTGCAGTGTCTGTGATATGACCTGGGGTGGGGTGGTAAGGGAGCTCAGAAAAGGGGGGTTTAAAGTGTATCTTTAAACACACAAACATCATGTCGGATCTTAATGAATAGACATTCTGTTTGAGCTATTCATAGGAGACTACTGTACTGTTGTCTGTTCACACTGAAATACATTTACATTCCTACCGCTTCTTCTGCTCTGGTGATGGCAAAGACATTCCAAAATAAAGGTTCTGGTCTATCTCTAGACTTAGACTTAGACTCTATTGATCCCTTGGGATGACTCCCTCAGGGAAATTAAGTCTCCAGCAGCTTTTATCTTTATCAAGGTTAAGATTGTACAATGTCAAGTTTTACAGTTTGCATTCTGGTGTTTTCAGTGCTAGAAGTACTCATAACCATGCTCTGTAGTTCCACTTTTATTCTTAAATATTATTAAAACCAGCGAGAACAGGGCGTCCTGTTTTATTTCTCTAGTTTAGAGAAATTCCGGATTTTACAGTTCGGGGTTCAGTGTCTTGCTCAAGGACACTTTTGAGATGTGAAAAGGAAGAACTATGAACTGAACCACCAGCCCAGACCTTCATTCACAGATACAAGAATGTGGTGGACACTTAAGTCTTCAATGCATTCTGTATTTTATATGCTCTAATGATTAACCCATTACATACTGAGCCACTTAATCCCACTCAGCCTTGTTGATAATTCTACTTGTCCCCAGTGCGATTTCACTCTATTCAGGTATCTATAAAAGTTTACGCATCTTGAAACAAGAACTGGAAAGATGCATCAGGGCCATTTCGAGACAAGATGTAGTAAAGTGGCTATAACAAATATGATTAAATGTCAGAAACATTACCACTGAATTCTCTCTAATAGAAACATTCATCTTTTCGTATTGAAATATGAGACCTATATTGGTTTCACGAAGCCATTTATATCAACCTGGTTTATGCTGCGACACTGTATGAAACAGGTACTGGTCAGATTATTAGCTTCATGCTGGGGAACTGCCGTTCTTTGATGCAGGAAAAAGAGACAAACAAAACCCTAAGGATGGCTCACAAAGGAAAAAAAGGACTGGTGTGTCTGAGATAATGGTCACTGACAGAGTTTAGTTCAATTTCCTTTCAGCTCCAATTATATCAAACTTGGTTTCTAAGGCAGAATAGACTTGGTTTGAGTTAGTGCCAGCTGAGATCCAGACAAAATGCTGTGGTCCACAGACACAGGAAAGTTTTATTTTGATTTAGAAAAACTTTAGCAAAGCTGAGCAACACTACCCCAGACATTTAGAGGCAGTCAATGTCAGAGAAGGTGAACTGAAAAAAACCCAACAAACCAACAACAGATCCCAGAGGAGCGCCGTCAGAGTGACAAATCTGTTCTGTGCCTGACACTGTGTTGTATCCTACAGACCGCCTGGACAGAGGAGTGTCAAGCGCTGTCTGGGTAAGTGACAAACTCTTCTCCCATGATGCCTTGCCATGTTTACGAACACTGGTCAAGTCCTTACACTGGAAGGAAAGACAAAGAGAGACTAGCAGAGGACGGAAAACGAGGGAGGGTGAGCTCTTTGGACAAGCGGGGGCCGGAAAGAGACAGGCACAGAGTAATGGAAGAGACGGGATTTACTGTGACAACGCGAAGATGGAGAGAGATAGAGGGAGACTGGGAGGTGGCTGGCTTGTGCTTCTGCTCTTTAACCGCTTGGCAGTCTTCTCTTGATTAGGGCCCAGCCCGCCAGTCCCTGCGGAGTCTCCCCAGCCGAGTCACAGGAGACAGGCTCCTCTGTAATAGTGTCTGACAGCCCAGCCACAGCCACGGAGGAGCTGACACAGATGCTCCGTTTTTCAGGAGAGACGCCCGACACAATTCCTACCCAAGTCCTGCGTCTCCATTCTCGGCTTAGTAGTCTCAATGTAACAGGCAACTCCAGCCTAAGTGTAGTAGACAATTTTACTGTCAGTGATAAATGTATATCATATACAGCATATCCTGCTCCAGCTCAGGTATGAAGAGGAAGCCTCTCGAGCACATTCAGCCACATCTCAGCGTTTCATTCTAACTCGAATTAGAAAAAAACTTGGGATTAGAATCACTTAATCAAAACCTAATGTGATTATAGACGGTGCACTAATACAGCAGCCCTGAGATGCAAAACGCATCACCAAATTATACATCACAGCCTCATTTCTCCAGGCAAATCAACCAGTCAGTGAACACACCATCACAGAAAATGCAACAACTCAGAAAACTTGGCCACATTTAATATTTAGGATCCTGTTATTTCTAGCTGTGCCAGAAAGGCACTGGATATCATGCTACAAGGACAAGGCCTGTCAAGTTTTCAACTGGTTTTTTGGCTTTAAAACACAACAATAAAACTGAAATGATTAGTCTATTTCCTATGATCGACAGCAGCCCCTGCAGATCTTTTAAGTAAATACACATTTGACTTTTCTCCAGGTTCTTAAATGTGAGAACTTGACTTGACTTAGTTTTCCCTGTATTATAACTCTGTAACTGGACAGCCTTGATTCTGACATCTGGTCAGACAAAAAAACACATTTGAAGATGTTACTTTTGACTCTGGGAAACTGGGATGGATGTTGATGTCACTATTTTATTTCACTACAGTTTAAAGACGAAAAAATAATCATTAAAAAAATAATATGAGGATTAATTGATATCAGTTTTTAAACATTAGTTGCAGCACTAAATAATATAATATATTAAAGCCCCCTTGGGTGGCCAGTGTGGAGGAAGCGACCTCCCAGAAGAGGTTTACTGAGGAGAGAACGAGCTCTGTGCACCTGACCTGCTCAGGAAAAACTGAATGTGGAGAAAATACTTTTAGTAAACTCAGTGGATTCTCACATGCATCATAAAAATTCAGTTCAACATTTTTGTGCTACATATTACTTAGACACACTTGCACATGCTGCTTGAAGCCTATTATAAAAGACAATCCCTATCAAAAAGGAAAATAAAAGTATTGTAAATAGCAACAGCAGCAACGTGCAACAGACTACCATGTGTCAAATATGTAATGTCTTCATTATCACTGGCTTTGTTTTGGCTGCATACTCTTGCATATTTTCAGACCACAAACTCAGAAGCTTGCCTCCTGTGCTAACTCGTCTTCCTGATTTTAATTGGTATATTCATCATGCAGAGACAAGAGGTGGTTGTGCCCCACCGCAGAGACCTCTGATAGAAGAGATGCAAGAACCTGCAGAATGAATTGAACCAAATTACAAAAAGGCAAACATATTTTCTCGCAGGTGGTGTTTGACTACACAGATCATTTTGCCAAGGTGTTGAGATATCCAGCTCTGATGCTTCTGCTGCTTTTCTAATGTAACTCTGGCTTGTCCTCCTCAAAACATTAAAATATTACTTTGGAAACTCTGCAGCCTTTACAGGAACTGCTCAAGATAATCCAACAATCTACACAGGGAGTATTATTTTTATCTTATAAAGTAGTTTCAAGCATTTGGACGAACATTAAAATCCTTAGAACTACAAAATTCCATTTACTGTGATGCAGCTGAAGCAGAAATCTCAGATGGATATCTCGAAAGCTCGGCAGATAAAACTGAATCTATCAGCATGGGAAGAAGCCACTTGGGTTAAATATTTTTGTGTTTTGTGATTGGAATGAACTTGAGGGGCTCACAACCTACAAGCACTGAGAAACTAGCTGATCTATACTATATAAGAGGAGTAAGTGGAGGAAGACAGATGAGACAAAGACAGAGACGTTGGGACTCAGGTTGAAAGAACTGGAGAAGAGAGGATTAGGCTTTGCAAAATGCAGATGAAACAATCCAGTGCTTATCTTATTGTGAAAGAGGAGCACATTAATTTGCCTGGCTAGAACAACAGAGCACTGAATTGACTGCATCCACCACCCAACATCATCACAAACATCCAATAGTTCACCCTGAGATAAGACTGGTATTTAACATCATCTTTTAGTCACAGATGAATGTCCATCATCATCCTTCCCTGCTGTTACAGCTTCATAGCGTGTACATTTATACATATGAGCCAGTGTCAGGAAATAAATTCACCGTTATTCAAAATCTCAAAGTCCCAGTCCGTTCACATGGCCCCTGGATGAAAGGGAGATAAATGAATGCAAATATATGGAATGGGGTCTGCATCAGAGGCTGGTGTCGAACCACCTGGGCCTGTGTGAATATGCGTGTTTCTGTGTAATTGTAGGTATTTCATTATTTTACATTCCATATGATTAGCCTCTTTGAGAGGATGTGAAGACGTTCGTGTGAGAGCTGGAGAGAGAAGGGTGGAGCAGGTGGGCGAGGGCGGGTTAGTTGTGCTGCTGCAGTTTGAGGAGCGTACGAGCTTTTTGTGGCCTGCGTGCGTTTTTGAAAAATGTGTACCAAAGCCTTTTCACAGGTCTTTGTTTAGTGGAATATGAAGGACACGCTGCCCTTCCACACCCTCCCATCAACATGGTATGAACCCACATTAGCTCTCATCCCTCTTTGAAGCGCTGCGAGCTTCGGCAGCCCAGCCATCACAACCCAAACATTAGACGGCTTCCGGCGGTGAAAAGCAGGAGAGCAATTTGAGGTCAGGCATTACAGCGAATAGTAGCCACATCAAATAACCAGCAGGGAGCATATTGAAGACCAAATGTGCTGCTAACATTATCCTAAATTCTTTTATATAAAGTCAATAAATATGCTATGCTGGCTGAACGTACATTATGATGCTGAATGTGCTTCAGGATGTCAGAGGACACTGCCTGCGTGCACAGGAACGACTATAAGCTCGTATTATGAGGACGAATGTTGCATAAGCTCCAATTATACCTCCCTGTCTGAACAGCCATGAGGGTCTGGGTGAAGTAAATTTACTCACTCACCCATGTCCACAAGGGTCTGCTACGGATTTATGTTAGAACAAGCAAACAGACATGTGTTGCAGTGTCCACATATGCAGACGCTTAATGTAGTAACAGAACCACATCTGCCGCCCATCCTGCCGTCTGCATTCATTTCTGTTCAGGAGTATATCACGGGCACAATTAATCAATGATTCAGACCAGTCGCTGATTAGTCAGACCACCCACCTAAATCTTCTCCCTTTCACAGCGCTACGACGTCACATCTCTGCTGCAGAGAGACAGCATACAGCATCTGCGTGGACACGAGCTAATCAGGAGAACATGTATAGATTTAAATGAAGGAGTTTCTGCAGGTGTCCAGCTGAAGAATGTTTTTTTGTTTCTGTTTAAAGTGCCAGTACAAACACTTCCACTGACACTGTGGCATGTGCTGAGTCGCAGCCATGCCGGGGAGTTAAACGTACGATTAATTTTTGTGACTGCGGCGTCCTATTTTCACACACTCATACACAACTGCTACGTTTTAACACACTATGTGAGGCAGCATTAAGTGAAATCTTTAGAGCTGTTTTCAAAACAGCCAGAAGGAAGGCACATAACATTCTCTAAGTTATGTTGATTTTATTGCCTTTTCATTTAAATTTAAGTACCACTTAAATACTTCCCTGCACTCTCACATTGTGTGGCAGATTTTCTGCGTCATGCATTCTGAACGTGGGAGAAAACTCCTTCCTGAGCCCTGCAGTCTGAACAGCTACACTGCATTTTTATTAGTGGAATAATGAAATTTACCTGAGCAGTTATGATTTATATGGAATAATATTTAACATCAGGCATCTGAGGGACTATATATGAATGGCATTACTGCACACACACACAGCAAACAAAGTCAAGGGCATCTGAATTCATATACATGACTGTGTGTCACAAACCTATCAGCAACCACAAAGATAAGATACTATGAAGTGTCCTCCATTAATGCTCATGACCAGAAAAAGGGCAGAGGGATCAGGGATCATTTACGGCAGGAACACAATCACTACAGTTTTGCATTTTTCCTTTTTATTCTGCAAAACATTCAAAAGAAAAAAGCACTAGTCAAACATAAAGATATCCCACCTAGCTACAGGCTATCTCTGCCTCATTCAGGCATTATCCAGGCTTCCTACAGCAGAAAAAATCAGTTAGTGTGAGGTTCCACTGAGAAAGAATTTGCAGTGAACTGCTGAACTTTCTTGTACTTGTTTTATTGTCATGTGCACTAAATCTGACCCACTACTTGTTCACTCAGACCCACAGTCGGCAGCACTGACATAAATGACCCGCCACATCACTTACATCTGCTGTGTTAACATCTGTCTCCCATTCATCTGCAAAATCTTCTGCAGGAGTCTCTTTAAACCCTGGGCACTTTCACACACACGCTGCAATGTAACGTCTGACTTATACACAAACCTGCTGCATCTACCCCAAAACTACACGCAGTGTTTCCAACTCCCTGCCCTGCACACCTCTCAGGAAGAGTTACTGATATTTTCCTCCAGCTGAACTTTCAAAGGACGTGCATGCACATTTTATCAGATGCTCTTTTTGTTATGTATTAATGCTTCATATTTTTTCCTACAAACTCTTGCAGTGTGTGTCTGTTTATTCAACTGCTGGCCATTTTAATTTACTGTTGACACTGTCATTAGTAGGTCGCCTACACAAATGGAATTAAAGGTTCCACTCCTGTATTTAGTTTTTTAGGATTATGATTTAAAAGCTTAACATTCCAATCACAGAAAACCTATCGAATACTTTCCTCTTAAACTACATAATAAAAGCAGAATCAGGTCTGTGACTAAACCATACATGTGATAATTTAGTCAACTTTAATGAAAACCCTTTTATAAATGAGTGTAAAAGACGGACAGATGGACAAACGAAGTAATTACTGTTATCCCCAGCCTACATGCACCGAGGATGATGATCCTGATTTGTAAAACAGCACCACCCAAAACCCTCCCATCTCCTCTCCAGAGACTGAATTAACTGCTCGACCTCATATTGTAATTAGTATTTACATTTCAGCTACATTATGTCTCCACCAGTAACATACACGACATTTATTAAAAGGTTAGCTAACACTAGCTAGCATCATGAAGGGCTGCAGATGTAACATTAACCTATCAACCACCTAAATCTTCCCCTAGAAGCTCACTGAAGAAATATTCCTGCGTAAATGTGATCAAAAAGAATGACTGCATTTCAGAAATATTTCTGCTGATTGAACTGTGGCTGTGTGTTAGAGATTTTACTCCAAACTATGTTTTGTTAGAATTCTAACTAAACATAAAATGTTTAAAAAAAAAAAAAAAGTCAATAACAGAAAAAGTCCAGTTTGCAATCAAATATTTTCCTGTGATTTCAGTATTAGAGCATCAAGCAGAATCAGCACTGGCTGTACAGTTTGTGTGAATTTATGAGAAACAGTTCCAGTGACTCCCAACTTCAACAATATATTACAAAGCACCATTATAGAAAGCTATGAAATGTGCCATTTACCCTTTGGTGGACAGTTTTAGTTGAAGTGTTTCACGGTGCCACGAGCACACATATTTTTAGAATGAACTACCCCTGTGGGTATCAGCACTGTGACCTGACATTAACAAAACCAAACTGGCAACAATAGCTTTTTCCCAGCAGCCACTGAGAGATGAATTACAAAGAAATGTTATGTGATTAGTCAGGGTGTGATGTTTGTTGACAAATAAAGCAAGTCGTTTTCCGGTATGAGAGAGAACATGTTGCTCTGCAGCAGTTTGACTCCAGTTAGTGAGTGAAAGTCTTGGCTCTTTCAAGAGTCAGTGTGAGGCGAATCTAATGCATCTTGGCAATGAATAGTGTCCATTGATTCCACCACATCAAACTCACTTCCTCTTCACAGAGCCCCTTGCGTGTCTCTTCCTTGGGGTTTTTTTGTGTGTGAGAAAGTGTGCACACATCCATAGATTCTGTTAGAACAAAGAAAATCCTTCCAAGCTGAGAATTTATACTTTCATGTCTCCTCTGACAGTCCTGAATGAACTGCCAACAGGAAAAAAAAAAACAAATCTTGGACCGATTTTCTCGACACTGATTGGGAGTGACTGATTATTTTGGGCATGTTAACAGTCGCTAGGGTAGGGAGGTCATGTTTATGTTGACTGATGAAATAAAGACACTCACATCAGCAACCTTCCACACAAACCAACAGAAGATGCACAGCTGAGCTGACCCCAGACCCGTGGTATTAAGCCAGAAATTGTGGTATGACCTGCTCTTTTCTGAGAGCACAGAGAGCGCCTCAGTGCACAGCGACAGCAGTATCAGTGTGAGATCTCCTGAAGAGAAATGGAGCAGTAATGTCATTTATCTACAGGCCTCTGTTAACGTTTGCTCCCAGGGAAGTACGAAATTGAGATAAAAGCTGGTGACCAATCGAGTGTCATCCTGCCTAGTGCCTGCTTGCGCTGATGACGTGCTGATAAAAGCGACGGATGAGAACACGTGCTACGTCTTCAGATCTCAGTGGCTTCATTTATCTGGGGCTCTGCATAGAATATCAGTCGGCTAAGCTCGCAAACGTTATACCAAAATCAATACTCAGCTGACTGGTTTGCTCCTTTTTTATTATAGGCCTGGCCGTAAAGTTAAGTATGAGTCATTATCAAGAACAGCATAATTTTCCAGATTTATGCCATTAACGAGAGCCTTTCAGTCTCTGGTCTCGTCAGTGGCAGTCTTGTTTATGAAGGCTGAGGGTGTACAGTGGTCCAGGATAGTACAGGGAGCCATAAAGTGGGCTCAAGCTACACAACCACCTCCCCTTAGGGCTAATATTGTCCAATCAAGACAATGGACTTCGATCCAGTTGATTATACAAGATATATTACCTTTCAACTCAACATATGTTTTCAGTAATGCAAGTATTTATCATCATATGCTGTGCCTAATGAAGTTTTCTAGATGTACGTCCAGTTTTATTTTTAATCTTCTACAGCGCTTTTAAGTTCTGTGAATCACACTGTGACCACTGACATCTGAATCATCTTACAGTTTTTACAGAGACGCAGCAACATATGTTCTCATTAAAGCATCTGGTGTTGAAATCAAAAATAATGGCGTTTTCTAAAAGCAGACTCCCAGATCACAGAGTTCTGTCCATCGACTGTTCACGTTCCAAATCCTCAAATACAGGACATGTTTGTTGCAGCTTCCTGTCCAACGCGCAACCAATCACAGTGCAGCATTTTCTAATATTCCTGATTAAAACATCTTTTGAAGAACCATTTAGCTGCTGCAGTACACAGAGAGCCAGTTAGCTACAGCAGCTAATGATGTTAGAGCAGATAAAGATACTGTTTAATTCACTCTTTACACCTTTTCTCACTGGTTTTGAAAGGGCTGTAAAAAGAGACATCACCTTCAAACTCATTTAATACTGTGAGTATCACACTTACCATATAAAGCTTGACAATAATGCTAAGCTATGACAATCACAGTTCAGTGAATAGTCAATTATATCTCAAAAGGAAAACATTACAACCAGTAAATTAGAGTCTTACCTTGAAGTCGCAAATGCATGTCACCATGTTCCCGATTCTTAGACACTCTCCATCAAACTTGCATGTGTTGGTGTCGCACAAGAACAGGTCCGTGTCCCGGTCATCAAAACCTGGAGGACCAAAGCCAACAAGAGACATCAGTGACTAAGTGTTTCTGTGTTCAGCCCTAAAGCAGCTCTAACCTGAGCCCCCCCTCTCCGTTCAGGGTCGCTCATAACGAGCCTCCGTCATTAGTCATGGCTCCCACAGCACGATGCACTCTTTGATCACATACTGTGCACTTTAAAAAGACAGTGCTGGTACACATCCTTGTCCTTAGCTGCCACAATGATAAAATGCATTTAAAAACCCCTGGTCTCTGGACTCTGCTGGAGGGATGAACAAAAGATATTTCTTCATTTGGTGCTTTGATGATGATGATGGTGGAGGGCACCGTCTGATATGTCAAACCAAAATGTCCCATATGTGCTCGATAGACGTGACATCTGGTGACCATGGCATATGACTCACATCATTTTTGTGCCCCTGTATGGCAGCGTCTGCATTCATCATGTTTCTCCACGCATTAATTCAGGTTTTTCCTTTGACATTTGTTTGTGTTTTACGAGGCTGACTCCCGGGGCGTTGTCCTGGAGATGCAAACCTGGGATATGATCCGATTCAGGCTGCGTTAGGGATCTCAAATGACTCCAACAAAGCATCCTGAATCAAATCAAAGAGTCACATGGGCATGAGACTGTACACTGAGCTCAGGGCTATTAGTCTACCTGAACTGATTGCCTACATAAAGCAACCCCATGTACATGTGGGCTTTTGCATTTCTAAGTACAAAGGCTTTAATTCAACCAGATTCCAGCCTGACAATGAGCTGGTATTGTCCTCGTTAAAGCTTTATGATTTATTCTGGTGGTCTCTTTTTACCTCACAGTACAATCTCATTAATGTCAAGGTGAAAGAGGCAACGGTGATGTTTGCTGCAGATAGAAATTCAGATTACTGGTGAAAAAGCCCAACTCATTATGATATGACGGTGAAGATTTGCACAGTCATCCTAATTCCTGAGAAGCAGCTCATTTTCAGTAGCATTATTTTTTGCAGAGGCTTAAGTTGTTAAGCAGAGATTTAACAGAAAAAAAACATATGATATTCTTATTTTGGTGATGAATTACCAACATGAAGGGATCTGACTATACAGCGTCTAAGGATGTCCCCGTAGAGGACTTTTCTGAGTCTCAGTTTATTTGTTTTTGGAGATCTTAGTGTAAAAATCAAGTTTTACTATTTAACAAATCTGCAACATGTCAGCTTTAAAAAGACTAAAACCCAACTGATACACCAACACTTATATTAGCTTCTGAGAGTGTCAGTGTCTGCATAAACAGTCCGATAATAAAATAGCAGTTCATTCATGAGTCACAGGATGCTTTGTATGGCTGTAGTTGTTTGCATTTA
Organism: Lates calcarifer; assembly: GCF_001640805.2. Lineage (NCBI taxonomy): Eukaryota > Metazoa > Chordata > Actinopteri > Centropomidae > Lates > Lates calcarifer. The sequence goes on from NC_066833.1 coordinate 9,359,312, forward strand.
ACTCCTATTCTTTTTTAATTCAACATGATGTTGTTGTATTTATTTCATTTCCATGATTTCCAGTAAAGTAAACCATCATCAGTTATAGTAATATAACTGTCTCATTTTAAAGATCAGACTGTGACATGATAACTTGAAGCTAAATGTTCTACATGGATGCAACAGCACAGAAATAAATGCATATCTTTATCATTTAGTCCATTATACAGTAATAACTAAGCATCTTACTGAGGTTATTATGTAATTAGAATCACTAGACCAGTTTATGCAATGTGATGTGTTTGATCCATAGTGTGAAGCTGCTACATATTCTACTTTTCTCAGTATGAATAAGGCCACTATCCTCCACAGACTGATCAGGTGACTGGATGAACACCTTCTATAACAGCTGTAAATGGGACCTACCTATTAGGATAATTAATTGGAACTTGAGATAATGTTTTCCCTTCAATTGTGGCTTTGCAGCAGCTTTGGAGCATGGTAGGTTTACACATTTACAAAATGTTTAATTAATTATTAATACATAAAACAAATAGTGTAAGTCAAGACAAGCCTGAAGAGGAGATGGCGTGGTAAAATTGGAATTTGAGATGAAGGACAAACATCAAAAATGCTCATCCCTGATGTTCAAAGATGAACAATGTGGGGTCTGTTGCTTTATTAGTCTTAGTTCATGCTCTGTGGCCTCATGGAAAATTGTTCTATCTAGAAAGCAATGCATGAAAAGCTAAAATGAAAACTCACTGAACATGCTGAGGGTTGTTGTATTGTAAATATATAAACCCCACATAGTTAAATGTGGATGTCCTTTTCTTAGTGACAAGTTTTGTGACTAAGTACCTGAAAAAATGCATCTGTCCTTCCAGATGGTGAGATGCTGTCAGTGTAAACATCTCTTAAAAGCAACAGAATTAAGTTTCAGGTTATTTTAATTAACCTTCTTTCACCAGGCAGTGTGAACAGAAATCTCCTAATTGAGAGCTTAACTGATCTCATGCAGATATTCTCTGTTGGCATGCTGTCCTCTACAGGCAGCGAGCTAACAGCTCTCCAGGATCAGGTGAGACATCACTGTCAGGCTAAAGGACACTTCAGCAGTATGTCTTCTTGTTCCACTCTTACAAGCCACCACCCCAGCATGTAGCTCCGTGTTTCAGTCACACTTGGTCAAGCATTCAAATAACATTCACTAACCAATCTCCATCAGCAAGAGGATAATCAAAAGCAACTGAAAAGTGAATTTAAAGTTTTACTGTATGGGTGATTATCACTTCCGCCTCTCTGAAAGAACACTCTGAAACTACCTCTACAGTTTTAATCTCCAGGAGTGTTAAAGATGCCAGTGGTACAAAACCTCACAAGTGCTGAACTCAAATAAAAAGTTTAATGAAACTCAAAATGAACCCCATGAAAAGGGTGCCTTTTGCCTCTGCTGAAAATTTAACAGGCAAATTTTATCACCCTAAAAAAAAAAAAAAAAAAAGAAATATTCTCAATGTCCTGAGCTTTGGACTCCACCATCCATACTACGAGCCAGATATTTTACAAAGCTATTTTCTATTCATAGATGCCTTATTATAATGGACACTTACACTCACAACCTTCTGTAACTTAACTGTAATAACCAGCGCCCCCCTCCACTTCTAACAGCCCTCCTTGGCATAGAACAACCTATCAGGCAATAATACCCCATGGAAGAGGAGCCCATGCTAAAACGAACCTGCTATTTGCCAGGGTCCTGAATGACCATAAAGTGCAAGCTCTCTGTGCAAATATATAATCATCGAGCCAAGAACAGTGACATGAGAGGCCTCGACAATTGAAGTGCACGGATGGAACAAAGCCCTTAGCCAAAAGAGGGCCATACGGGGCAATGTGGAAAGCCACAAAAAAACTGGCACCCAGGCATCTGGCATGTTGATGGCACTCACTGGAGAGAGGCATTGTTATGATGACAACCATAGAACTGGCTAGGTGTAAACAAATGATTGGAAAATATGAGATCCTTTTCAGACCAGCTGGTGGACTCTTTGTAAGACTTTTTTTTAGTGAATCACTTCAAGCTTCTAATTTGATAGTTTGATATTTTAGCTTCTTTTTTTTCAGGCTTTCCTGGACAGCAGCCTACAGAAAAAAAGCAATTGTTTTTAAATGAAGGGAAAAAGAGAGAATGTGGCTCCTCCTCATGCCATTAAACTGTCTTCTTTGCCGAGAAACAGATGTGGGGCTTGGACATCCTCAGGAGGAAGCATGCAAGAATGCATATATCACTTGTAAACAATACCTTAGACTGATTTATCTTTTTTGACAGGAGTCATCCTTATTGTCTTTTTGAACAACAGTGCAATCAAGAATTACAGATAAAATGAAAAATGCACTTTGTCTACACTGGAATGACAAAAATAGATGTTTCTGCAAAGTGTTTACAAAGATGCAAGTGACGCATTAGCTTTTGTTGTGGATGTCAAGCCTCTGAATGAAACAAGTATAAAGCATAATAGAATAAATGTCCCAGATGATCACGTCTCAGAAACATCAGGGCCAACGGGGTTTGGGCTTCAAAGAAACAACAGCACAAATCTCAATTAGGTATATGACAATGATTGCCTGCAAGCAAGTGCAAATATAGATTTACAGTACTGGTACAAGCTGAGAGGTAATTTCTCATACTTGTCAGTTAATGGCTATGGGAATACGATATTCTTAAAAATGTTGTTACTTTCACAGTAATAAATGACACACAGTCACTCTGACGTGCAAGTTAGCTTTCATCATCCTGTATGTCTTTTAACCATAGAAGGAATTTGGCCATTGCTCTAATCCCTTTTCATATTTTCTTATGTGGCAGCTGTTTTGAATTCTAAAATCTGAGTGCATACATTGGAGAGACATCTGCATCAGTATTAACTAGATTTGCTGTAATAAAGAAATATCTGTGTGCTATTAAAATAAGACATGAATCTAAGTCTTAGGATGAAAAATGGGGTGTCAGTGAGATCAAGTAAGATCAAGTGCTGTGAGTGAAAATCTGTTACTTCTTGTGTTTGTTTAAAAGAAAATAAAAGTGTGTATATAAAATAAAATGTAAAAAAATGTTTTTGTGGATTTTCTGGTTTTGTTTTGTTTAATAGTTTCTTCTCAATGTCCATTTACTACTTCAGCCTCTTGTTATATCGAAACAAAACCATTTTCCCTGAGCAGGTAACAATACCAAACCCTGACAGCTCTGCACACAACAGTGTTCTGGACTGTAACATCCACATCCACACCACTTGACAAAGTAAAGCATTTACTGTTATTGCTATTTCTAACACCTGGGATCAATTTCAGAGGTGAAATTCAGTTCTGACAACTACAGATGCCTGTCTTAAAAAAAAGAAACACAGTGAAATAAATATCGTGCCTGTCTTGTAAAAGAAAAAGAAATTCAGAAAAGTGAAAGTAAATGTTGCAAAAACATTTTCCACTTTCATTCCAGCACTTGGACTGAGATCTCCCAAACTTTAAATCATGTCAGAACTTTATCCCTATGATAAGAATTATCTTTAAAGATGAGCTTTTCCATTACGTGCAGAATTGTAATAACCCACAGATATAAATCAACCGTGACAGTCAGCATCTGGGAGCTTAGTCTTTTTGATGGGAACAAGTTTTGGAAGTACAGTATATCAAAGAAGTCTAAATAAGTCAAGGAGTATTTGGTCAATGATTTAATGTTGTGTGAAATACTGCAGCACTATCATAAATGTCACATACTACACCCTGACTCAAAAACATGCTTTAAGAACACATTTTAGTTTAGTGTCCCTATTTATTAATATGTGAAAAGAATATGTAGGAACTAGATTTTTCAAACTGTTATCACTATAGTACCATTTTGTAGAGTAGTCTCCCACCTCAAAACATATGACTCTTGATGCTAGTTTGAACGCAGATGAGGTTGTAAATAAATTCATATACACACAACAGACTACAGGACAAGGACCAGGCAAGAGTTGGTGGAATTAATAGCAAGCAACAAGACACTGAGTTGTAGTGCAGAACAACCTCTGTGGAACTGTGTAGGTGTCCAGCCTTAGCCTACCTAGCCCGTTAGCCACTGACATGTTAGCTAATGACACCGGGCTTGTTAGCTAAAGATATCTGACTTGTTAGCCACTAACATGTTAGCTAATGATACCTAACTTGTTGCTAAAGACACATGAATTGTTAGCTAAAATTAACTGACTTGTTAGCAAGTAATATGTTAGCTTATGACACCCCACTTGTTAGCTAAAGATACCTAGCTCGTTAGTTACTGACAAGTTAGCTTATGATACCTAACACGTTAGCTTCTGATACCTAACTTGTTAGCTAAAGATATCTAGTTTGTCAGCCGCCAACACGTAGACTAATTACACCGAACTTTTAAGCTAAAAAATATTTTACTTGTTAGCTACTAATATGTTAGCTAATGACGTCGAACTTGTTTGCTAAAGATATCTCACTTGTTAGCTGCTAATATGTTAGCTAATCATACCGAACTTGTTAGCTTAAGATATCTCACTTGTTAGCTACTAACATGTTAGCTAATGATACCGAACTTGTTAGCTTAAGATACCTAACGTTGCGACATTTTATTTCAGAGTGCTGTAGTTTGCTATCACATCGGGGATTACCAAAACTAGCAAAAAAGTACTCTTAATTTTTTTATTTATTCATTTTTTACTCAAGTAGAGGTAAAATTACTTGTGTAAATGTGCGTTACTGCGTTATTTTTTTTACAAAAGAAGCAAGAACGACGGATAAAAACGAGTTATATGGTGAGAACAGAACAAATTAATGAACATATCGGCCGGGTTTATTAGATACACCTAGCTAAAACTAATACAACTGTCCTAGCTTTAATGCCTCTTTCATGGAGTCTATATTGTTCAGTTTTTATTGACTCTGTTTTAGAGATGTGTTGATTCGTCTGTGTGACAGTCATGGAGGATGTAGTGTGTGGTGGCGTCGAGCTGCATTATTCAGAGCGGTATATGTTATTAACATACCCTCATATTGTTGCACACAGCTGTCTGAGCGTCACTCTGTGAGGCTGCTGCGCCATCAGGTCCTCCTCCATCTGCTCTACATCCAACTCCCCCTGCTAGCTTACTCTCAAGGTAAGATATAACCAGTCCACCCGGCCTCTCTGGCCCCTCTCTCTGCTTATCAAAAACAGCCATATTTTAGCATTTAGCGTTTAGCCAGACCCAGCATGCACCTGTTGGTCACGCAGGCGGGCAGGTGTGTTTGATTTGGGACACTTGCCGCGGCGGTGCATCAAACCGGCAGCTTCCTCTCTGCTGATTTGGCTCTTTTCCTTTGCTGTGATCTCACACAGGTAATTATAACTTCATCATGTGGCTTTTGTTTGGAAGCTGTAACCGTTTCGACTTTAAATGCGGTGAGATAGAATATACATAAAAAAAGAGAGTGAAATTACTGATTTTTGAAAAGTATGCTTCACAAAAAAAACACCCCTACTGGTGAGAGTAATTATCAAAAACATGAACGAATCTGCAAGGAATAAGCTTCTTAGGTATATTATATCAGGTATAGTCAAGTCATATCTAATCTAAATAAAACTCCACACCACTTTTATGGCGGGTACCACAAGGATAAAGAGAGGGAGAGAAAGAGTTTGAGAGAGAGAGATAAAAGCTACCCATTTTCCTCCTGTTAGATAAGGTTTTATCACAAGGCGTGCTGCTAATTTCCACCTTGTTTTTTATGTCTTTGTCTCTTCTCTGGACATTTTTACTTTATTTGATTCCTGTACTTTTTTCACTGTAAGCAGGGAGATTAAAATGAAGTCTCCCCCTCTTGCACCATCCTCCACAAAATGTTAATGGATGCTGGTTGATTCGGCTTCTGAGCACAGCACAAGTTGCACTGTGTCAGAGGCCAGGAAAACTTACACTTCCTGCTCCTGCCCTGCCGTTCCAGGAGGAGATTACAGTGAACTGAATAATTAACGAAAACAAGCTGGCAAACATCAAATATTGAAAAGGTAATGTTTATATGCTAACGATTAAGATGGCAAGCGAAGCACTTACTTGTCTAAAAGAGAGAGCTTGTCAGCCAAATGCATCTCCTCCTACCTACCTGGAATTTCACAACACTAAGAAGAACAAGGAGTCCTCTGCCCCCTGTTTTAAGAATTGTGCTGATCAATAATTAAGTAGACTAAATTAATAATGAAGGCTGAACAACCACAGCGGTGAGACATCCTTTCTTGACCTCTCTCATACCAGGGGCCATTTTTTTTCTTTACCTTTGCAACAGGTTTTCAGATGTTTGTCATGGAGGAAGTTTTAGTTCAGCAATTATGCTTATTAAAAGGAGCAGTAACTCTAAGCAGTGGTATCACAGTCAGAATGAACTGTAATTACAGTAAGTCCCTGTTTCTCCACATGGGAAAATAAAGCATTTTCAAATAAACAACAATTTAAAATCTCTTAAAACAGCCACTTATCAATTAGTAACTTTCATTCCCTTTTGGTTGGACCATGCCAAGGTTGCCCTGGCGTATAACACAGTTTTCTGCTTCTGTTTTCTGTCAGTTATGTGGAACCTGCATACAAGAGAAGTACTTTTGACCTCTCTGCTGACAAATCTTAAAAGCAGATGGCCAGTTCTCTCCAGACTACTGGTAATTCACTGCGCTTGATGGGATTTACAGGGGGCTTTGCATATTCTGTACTTATCCCTGTCACTTCAACTATCAAAGCATCGCATGGCCTTTCAGAGTTAACTATAGCAGGGGGATTCAGTGAAGATGGGATCTGGCCTCTTCTCACTAATTCCCCTACAGAAGATGTAAGGTATCAGCAGGTAAATAAACCACGGGCAGGTATTCATACAGTACTGTGAAAAAAAAAAAAAAATTAATTCTGATAAAGATAAATCTCAAAGCGCTACTCAAAGAGGCATTCGGCAAGAAATGAACATTAACATTCTGAGCATCAGCTTGTTTTTCAGTGTGGACGGATAAAATGGCAAAACGACATGAGCTGATTGTTGGCAAAAGTCTGCAAGAGCACCTATTAAAGATAACACAGACTTGATGCAAGCCAAAACTTACAGGCACAATGCCATCAATGGTCTGGCTGTGATAATTACAAGAAATGTTGAATACACAGATAACTGGGCTGGATGTATTTAAAAACTTGTCTTTTTAATTTGAAATGAATTGGCTTCCCACGATCACTTATAGAAGCTTAATTAGTGGAGCACCACCAGCATTTGTGCTCATGTAGGTAAATTACCATCATAACAAGACTTTAACCAACACATTCCATATATAACATTTAGCTTGCTGGTTTAAAAAGCATAATCTGCACAATATTGGATTAAATGGGACTATGAGTACAGCAAAGTTGTTGCTAGAAGTGATAAGACCTTAAAGAATCATTGGTTTTAGCTTCTTTTAGCACATTGCTTTGGTTTTATGGCCCATTCCTTTACTGAACAGTGCTTTGATAAACCACTGTGCTCCACCTGCCCAAGATTTAAAGACGTCAGACAAAGCTAGTGACTAAATAGTGAATATAGTGAGACAGTTATCAGCTTAAGAGCCAGGAGATGGTGGAGACCAAAACAGAGCTCTCTCTCTGTAATATCTGACATGTCAGTATGTCAGTGTGTGTTTGAAGTTTTGCTTCTACTTTCTCAGTCAGTGAGTGATGCAGCAGTTTACATAAACTTCAATCAATAGAAGAAATCAAGCAGCTCACCCCTTTGATCATGGAGGCACAGGTGTTACTACAGTAACCATGGCTCCGTTCAAACTATTGTTAGCGCCCCACTGAGCCAACATGCACAATACCAGAAAGCACAGCAGCTAAATGGAATTCAGCCATTATTAATTTCAGTATTTAGACCTGTGCTTTACCAATGCTGAGTGTCATTTATGAGCAGGGGCTGAAATAGCCTCTCTGCGTTACTCATTCCCTTTCTGTTTCATGATAACAGGAGAAAACGTTGATTAAACGTTAAAGCAACCCTCAGAGTAACACTTCATTTTCTATAACATCATGCTGTTAATATGGGCCCTGGTGCGTAAAAACATTTCACAGTTCAGTCATCACCTGTAAATCCTGTAAAAGCTCTTTGTTTGTGCACATTCCAGATCCCCACATCCAAATATAACATCTCAAGTAATGAGGACAAACAGTTTCTGTTGCATTTTCTCACATCTGACTAGTAGATCTTCTCATTAATCCTGTGTCATGTAACTTTACACATTAGTTATTGTTACTTACTCTGCCTACGTGAAGCCTTCAATGGCAGCTCCTGATGCCCATCAGCAGATACCAACCAATCAGAATGACAGTCTTCGTCAACATAATTATCTGTGTCAGTGAAGTGACACTGAACTCATCACCAAACTGTCACTCAGTACTGGTGTTGTGCATGATATGAAGGAAGAGGTGAACTAAGCATGGCACAATTACTCTCACTTTATTGTTATTATTATTATTACTACTGAAATGGGCTTTTTCCTGGTGCCACTTGTTGTGTTCTGTCAGTCCTATCTGATGCTGGGTCCGTGTGTGTGTGTGTGCATTATGCTCAGTATATGCACTTAAGCCTCCTCAAGGCGTGTTGGATAAAAGCCTTCGCCGAAATGCATACAAGAGTGTGTCAGGAAGTGGGGAGGTAGGCAAATGTGTATTTGGACAGGGTGTGTACCATTATCTATCATTACAAGCAAATCAGCAGCAGCAGCAGCAAAAAACCTCCAATACAGTTCAGTATATGATATGATATAGAGCAAACACCAGGGTCAACCACAACATATTTAAACAGATGAGTCAGTTCATCTCTTCTGTTGGTGTTTGCTGTGGTCCTTCCACAGCTTCTACCAAAGATGCTTCAAGTAATGAATCACGGTATCATAATCTATTCACAATAATGAAAAAATATCAGTAATCTCATGGTGTTTGTGTTTTTAATCAAGCCTGTTTAATTAGCCCATTATCATAATCAAATTCATTTGGAAAACTTTGATATCCAAATGAGATCCCCATCTTCTGACAGGGAATTTTGTTTGTATTCATTTATCATACATGATCAAGTATTTTTTAATCTCCTGCCAGCTGTAAGTCAGAATCTTTTATGATGTTTGCATTAACTAATGAAAATATCCCCCTTCTTTTTATGAAGATATCATCCAAGTGTAGCCCACTGGTCCCCCTGTTCCTGGCTGCAAACGGCAGTCATGACTCCATATCGATGTGTGGCTGTTATGAGCTACAATATCAATACTGGTTCTGCCCATGAGTGTGTAGAATCGGCTTGGAGCTATTTTAAGGGTTCAGACTTGGACAGGCGACATGGGAAATATATGGCGGCACAGTCGGCTGATTTACAAAGGGAGGCGAGGCGCTGTGCTCTGCAGCCCCGTCCGCTCCTTTTTATCGCCCTGGGCACCGAGGAGAGGAAACAAGTTTACAGCTCGGTGGCCTATAAAAGAAACGACTACATTTATATTTAAAGTAACACTTGATGAAACAACCGGGAAGCCAAATAAGCCCATAAAACTAGACTGATAATTTCTCGGTGCGGTTTATTTGAGAATTTGGGGGAATTAGAGCCAGAGCTCAAACTGAGCTGTGAACAGCAGATGAAATGTACAAGACTTGACAGAACTATTTATGATTAAGTTATGCAGAGACCACATTGTGGCTTAATGCGAGTGTCTGGAGCCGAAAACTGACAGTGTTGGTCTTAAATTTTTTGGCGCACCTCTCGTTATTCTGGCGACAGTCTTCCCTGACACAGCGTGGCTTTAAAATGACCAGGATCGTTGCTGTTTTCTCTCAGTCGGACTGAAATCTTCTCCCCTCTGCCTGCCAGGTGGGGTTTCAGCCTCGCTCGGTGGTGCATGCCTCGCTGTCATGCCCCGAGACAAACTCAACAAGGCTAAATGCGCATCAAGCAACCCCCCCCCCCCTCAAAACTCTGCATCCTCGCACCACGGGGCTTTGCAGCGTTCACTATCTGCGGCCAAAACCGCTCCACAGCACCAGCACAGCACCAGGCATGGTTACTGGACACAAACACAGAGCCACAATAATAACTCTCCTCTCCTGAAATGACTCTCACCGGAGCAGTTCCAGCCGGTTCGGCGTCTGGCAGTCGCTGAGGGAGGAAGGGAAGGCGCGCAGCTGCTCCACAGGTAAAGTGGCGAGGAACGAGACGAGGGTGATCCGGAGCCAGCCTCCCGCCGTCCCGCTCCACTGGCGCAGCCGCCGGGGCTCCTCGAGCGGTGCCTGCGCCGCCACGGACAGACCCATGTCTCTCTCACTGTCCCCGACGGCACGGGCGAGGTGGGAAAGAGACGCAGACGCGCACCGACAACTCCAATCCCGACAGGTTCAGCGGGGCGCTCAGAGACCGACAGCAGACCATTTTCCGAGCGAGACCGTGCGCCCCATGTAGCAGTGCCCCCGTGTAGACTGACCAAATGGGTTCCGCCCGATCCAGGGGACGCGCTGCTGCAATAAGAGCAGGACCGGGGAGGAGGTGGTGGTGGTGGTGGTGGTGGGAGGGAGGGGTTGGTGAGCGATGGAGGAGGTTGTGTGGGATGGAGTCGGGTGGAAAAAGTTAGCCAGGCAGGCGAGAGGACTTACGAGAGGAGGAGGATGCTCAAAGATGAGGAGAGAGGGGGAAAGATGGGAAAGAAAAAACAGAAGGAGGGCGATAGAGAAGGGGGCAATAAAAGTGTAAAATTGAGATCAAGCAGCCAGAGTTTCCCGAGGACAGGGTTTGGAGACGACGGCAGTTGTGTAATAGTATCCACGGGTGAGACGAGCAGCTCTCCTGCACGAACGGAGCGGAGCGGTCCTCCCGTTTACTTTGTCTGTAGCTATGTTCAGAGTCGCAACGACTTGGTCTCTCTCTCTCTCTCTCTCTCTCTCTCTCTCTCTCTCTCACCAGCAGCTGGTTATGATCACGTGGAGTGTGATGCGAAGGGGAGGGTTGGGGTGGGGGTGGTGGTGGTTGTGGGGGGTAATGGCTCTTCTTACTGGAGCAGTAGGTAAAAGAGAGGAAAACTGGGTGGGAGAGATAAAAAAAAAAGAAAACAAAAAGAAAGACTAGAGTTCTGCAGGCCTGTTCCTATCAGTGGGTGATGGCCATGCCAGAGATAGGCAGTGTAGGGGAGGATGCACTTCAGGCCTTCAGCCTATAATTGGCCAGCAGCATTTAAAAAGTCTGCAGGAATCGATTCGTCCAGCCTGGCCTGGGATAATTGCTCTGCTTTGAAACGACACGGACGTTATTCCTAGGTCTCTTCCACCAGGCAGTCTGAAGGAACCTCGATGATATTCATATATTTTGGATATAACCTGCTGCTGTCACGCGGCCTAGTAATTGACATGCTTTTGGCCATGAAAGCCCTGAAACACATACAGCAATCTGAGTCAGTGTGAAAGAGGTAAAGACCAACATCAGGCTGACAACACTCACTCCTGTTTGAACCAAGTAAATTAGAAGCCATGCGCATGCAAAAGCCCCCTATAGAGGAGACAAAGGGCTTTCTGTTTAGGCCCGTCACGGCTATAAAGACACTTGACCTCATGATATTAAGGAAGCAAAGCTGCAGTTGCATGTCAACAAATAGAGCTTTTATTGCTTTTCACTTAGTTAAAGATCATTAAATGGGAATTTCCGTCGTTTGTCTCAGCTAATGGGGTTCATGACACAGGTTTTTTATCTGCTGCTGCAAATAGCTAGTCACATACACACACACACACACACATGGAGGTCTTCTATGTCATCACAAGGACTAAAAATTATGGATTTCCTCACACAGGGGTGGGGGTGGGGGTAAGAGTTTGCCAGGACATGTCTGAGATGCTGGTGATAATGAGTATGAATTCAGACATGTCTACAACGGAAGTCAACAACTGTTCTCACGGCAATGTAAACTTTCACACGGGGGGTCTCACCTAATTAACACATTAGAGTATCATACGTTGTACACATTTTGTCACACTTATCTAGTTATACTTGCATTGTAGAGCAGATTACCTGTACTGCAGAGGTGTGAAGCCTCTGTTCATTGTGGTGTTTTTACTGACCATGTTACAGTATGAGTGAGTGTGTGAGGACCCTCTACAGCCCCAGCAGGCAGCCATTTCCAAAAAATACTCACTGACATATCATCGTTTAGATTTATACTGCAAACTCATCAGCAAACAGTGGCTAATCCAGCACATACAACATTAGCATTTATTGTTGTCTCCACCAACTCCTGAAGGAAATATCTGGCTCTTCAGCTGCTAAATGCTCCGATGCATTCACCAGCTGTTAACTTTGTCTGTCTGCCATTTAGTGCTGGACAGGTACAAGTGGTGTTCCGTGGGTTTTTAAGAGATTTTTCACCAGGAAAAGTTGCCTACTGTGTCTGAAAATGATGCTGACGATACTGAAAGTGAACTGGAACAGTAAAGTGGTTGGTTGTAAAGCAGGAACAAGAAGTTAAAAGTTGCAGCGAGGCTCAGTGCAGGTGATAGGAACTACAAAGGAAGTGGCACTGTGAGTGGCACTGTTCACACACACACACACACACATAGTTGACAGTGGCTGTTGCAGCTTTAATTATGAATGTTCATGAATGGCTGTGGCACCGGCTGTATTCCAGATTTTCCAAAGCTTTCAGCCACTTCACATTGTCTTCCTCAGTGGATGGAATTTGTCCAGTTGTCATTGTAACTCCTCCTCACAGAATTTGGCCAAAAGTTCAGAAACATGTCCAGTGTTGAGTCTGAACTTTCTGCTATTTAAAAAAACAAACAAACAAACAAATATAAGGCACAAATAATAGTGAGTTAGCTGTACAGACGTGAGAGCAGCCTGGTTATTAATCATAACTCCTGTCGATTTGCTGAAGTGTCCTTGAGCAAAACAGTGAACTCTAAATTCCCTCCAAAGACAGAAGCTTCTTCCAGATGAGCGTAATATTTAAAATGATTAAAATGTAAAGACATGTTGTCTTTGTGCGCAAACAGAATCTGAGCGAGGACAGCAACAGAAGTTGAATGAATATGTATAGAGTGAGCCTTAAACTATGACAAAGAGGAGGAAAACAGAAGGCTAACTAGCAGAGTGCTGGAAAGGCAACCCAAGGCTGCCTTTGTACTGGATGCTAATTTGGATTTCAAAGCAAGGCATCTCTCCTTGCTTCCAGCAATCTTCATTTGTCCACTGAAGCATTTGGGCATACTGTACAGTTGCTGCTTTCCAGGAAACCTTGTGTGTAATCTAGTGTGTGAAATAAGAGTAAAATATGACAGAAATGGAGTTTGGGGAGTTGATTTAACCAACGTCTTTGGAAGCAGTAGTGAGTCCTTCATATGAAGTGTGTTATTTTTCTTTCAGTAGCACAGCTGTGGGTGAGAAGCTTTAGACCTTGCTCTTACATTAGTGACATTTGAAACAAAATCGTCAAACTTACTTCCTCTATGAATCATCACACAACTTACCAGCAGGGGCAGTGTGTCTATAGCCTTCTTAGAGAGCAGCTTCAGCCATTTTGGCTGATGCAAGGCGTTGCAAAAGAAAGACAGAAAAAACCCACACATCAACTGAGAGCTGTGACACTGCAGACTGGCCCAGTATGGTTGGGGTTGGGGAGGCATGGCCATGGGTCATGGTCAGAGGTTGTTTAGCATATGGTCATAACTCAGCTGCTTTCAATGTACTTTATTGAATGCGCAATCACGTCTGTGAATCTTGGCTGGTGTGAGTCAAAGGTCGAGCGGTGTTTTTCATTCCCAGTCCATCTCTGCTCACCAACTGAAGCACCAGAAGTTGTTTTGCTTGTGTGCATTCAGAGGCCATCCACCACCAGACTGTGATTTATAAAAGAGAAGACTGACTTTAGAGAGGGTTCACTTTTTAGGTTTTTATTTTACTGGCAGGGGATATAAACAAAGCAGCAGATTTGTGCTTAGACACTTGGCAAGGCTGTGAGGGTGAGTCAAGAGGCCAAGAGGAATCTTTGAAGAGTCTCCAGTCTGACTCAGAGGATGTGGACCACTGTGACATCGTCTGACCCTGCTGGTTTGTTTCATACACGTCACTGAGGTGATATAACGCACAAAAACAGATTTCTAAGCTTGGAGAAAACTTTTCAAGTATTCATTCTTGATGAATAAAAAATTACAATACTGTGAATAGCACCTGATTTTTCAAAGTGTTCTGCCAATAGTTACAAAGACGTCTTTTATAATTGTGTTCAATGGGGAAAGGCTTTCTGTGCCGCAAGGGATTGTTGCTGCAAGGCCACACTGGAGTGCTTCAGGTATTGAGGTAAGATTTTGGATGACGCAACAAAATCAATATGTTCATCTTAAAATATGTTTTAGAATAACAGGTAACATGAAAAAAGAGGTAGAATGTATCTCAGTCCATGAAACAAGCTGATCCGGTCACCATTGCTGGAACAATATCTACAATATCCAAGGTAGGATCACAACTGTTTGTGAAACAGATTGATAAGGGGAGAGGATGAGTGAATAATGATTCAGGATTGACAAACATGGCTGACTGCTGTCAGTTTGATGCTCCTAATCAACAGAGGAACAAATAACATCTAACTTCATCTCCTACAGCTATGATCTCTTAATTTCTTTGCTCTTGTTTAAGAGCATTAATTGATGATCGTATGCACAAATTAACAAATGGCATTATTCTGTTTGCCATTACAGCAAATGTTCTCTAACTTTAGCAAATAAGTAATTAGCTAATTGAGTTGTTTTTAACCAAATCTAGTTCTGTCAGACAATAAAGTTGATTTATTCATCCAACAGGGATTCTAACAGTCAGCAGACATGTGACCAGAAAACCCCTGAATGTTGCTCAGCCAAACAATGTATTTTACCATGGTCTCTGGCTAACTGGGATCTTCTTTGCATTAATTCATAATTTTAACAAACAACATAAGCAGGCTGTGATATCCAGAGAATGGCAATGCTCATGTAGACACTTGTAGACTGAAAGTATGGCCTTTACAACACCTGATCCAGCTGGAAGCTGATCAGTAAACACAGACAGTTTCAGCTTTGCTTCTTTGTAACAGCAGTGTGTATTCTAGAGAGACCTGTCCACCAACCTCGCCAAAGATGATAAATGGCTTAATAACGACACTGATGGGCTTTGCCCCTGGCCTATCTGAATAGTTCTGTCCCATCAGCCTTGGGTTGCATCTTGACTGGAGTAGTTGTGAGTGTGCCTTTTAGACCAGGTGATGGTTGACCAATGACTATGTCAAACACACTGTAACATCCTTCCTCAAGGTTAGTGGCGCCCCACTCGCCAGAAGGTAAAAATCCATCTTCCTTTGGCTACCTTTGCAGACAGTCTCTCTATTACTGGTGTACTGGATGTACTGACCGTTGATGCATGCAAGCGTATACTGCAAACTAGTTTTTTTACAACAAAAAAAGTAAATTATTTGTGTCAGAAATTGAAAATTCTGTTTTCCTCGAAAAGTATTCGCAGTGAATCTTGTTTTGTCCTTGCCAGGAACAACAGAACATGTGGTGTGCTTGGTCTTGCCACTTATTGGGAGTAGAGATTCGCCCCTTGGGGGTGGGCCAGTACAAATTGTGGCCTAGAGTTTTATTTGTTCCCATTTAACATTTTCTAGTTTAGCACACACAGCAACTTGTATTTATGTGCACATGTCAAGCAATGCAAGACCCAGACTCTCTCTCTCTTCCTCTCCCTCCCTCTAAACTGCTTACTATTGAGAGCTCAAAAATATAACAAGGATTAAAATTGGATTTCATGCTTAATATACATATAGAAATATCACTTATTTTAAATGTGATTAGGATAGTTGTTTTTATACATCTGTCCAAGGCATGGGTTGTCTCAAACTTTTATTTAGAGGCTAAAGGCTAAAGGCTAAAGGTGGTCTGGTCTGTGTAGGAGGGTCCTTACAGATCACTGCCAGTCATGCTTAAGTCAATCTACGATTCTCCAAATATTCCCCCACATGGTTTTTCTGTTGTTTTTCAGGTTGTAAAATGAACAGCTGTCTTGGTTAGCTTTACCTCAAGGCAAGATGGTTGTTCTCTGCTATCCCACACAACTCTGGTAACGCAAGTAGATATGAGTGAAGGTCAGCACAGAACAGATTGGTAGAGCTGAGTTCCCTTTTGATTTGATCGCTGAGTGTTGGCAGTGAGTTTACAAGTAGCTGAAGCTTTAACCTGGGTGCAACAGAATGCACTTTGTGCTGTTACTAAGCAGCAATTTCCACAACATTTCCTCATCTGTCTGTGCCTCATTTATCTGACTGAATACCTGGTCTGGTATCAGTGACGCCCATGCAGGCGTTGTGAGGAGGAGGTCGGCCTAAATGCAGTCTAGCCCCTGGCTAAAGGCTAATTACATTTCTGACTTGCTGAAATGTGCACCGTCTCCTGAGAGAGCATTCTGGAATAACACTCAACCCTGTATCAGATATCGGATGATTGATTTTTACCTCATAATTACTCTGATGTATTAATAAATCATCCATTTCTTTTGTAAATCTAGGGCCTAACAATGCCATGGGAATCATTTTGCTCGTATATATTACCCATGCCAACAGTTGAAAGGTTAGAGTGCATATAGAAACGTATGGTATGTTCTGGTGATTGTTAAAATGTGGTATAAAAACATGATACTGGGCTCATGGAGAGACTGGCAGGTGTGTACTGTGTGGAGGGCAAGCCAAATGCTTGTCAAATCATCTTTAAATTCTTCCTCAGCACACACTGTCATCATCATCATCATCATCATCATCATCACCTCAGCCATGATAATTCATCATAATCATCATCATGTCTATTGTAATTTGCCTCCCACCTTCTAAATCGTGCTTCTCCTTCATGCCCTCACCGGCCACAACATCTTTCATTGTCAAGTTATTTATCCCGAAGGCTTATTACTGTCTGATGACAACATCAGGACACATTTGCAAAACTCACTTTCATATGAGTCAAAGCCAATTGTTCTCTGCACCAGAAATTAAGTTTATTTTCTAGTCATTTGTTTTCCGAATTATGTTTGTAGGGAAATGTAATTGCTGCTTGATTTTAAGGAGGTAGTCAGGGTGAATGGCGGACATATGAAGACTGCGCTCTGCTACAGGACACCCAGATCGGTCAAAGATCCCCAGCAGTCATGTTTAAAGACTTAAAGTAATATATGAACATGCAAATAACTGGTTTAGTTTTATTGGGGCAGTTTCTGTGCTGTAGTTCTTGCTAAAGACAGATTGGAAACTTTCAAATGCCGTTTAGTGACTACCTTTTCGTTTTTTTTTTTAAACCAAAGGTAATTTGGATACAGGATGGTAGTTATGGGACGGTGTTGGATCTAAACCAGGTTTCTTGAGGAGAGATTGGTTTAAAATAGTCTAGGACCAGACCAGATAGAAGAGAGTGCTTCACAATATTGAGAAGCCAAGGGGTGATGACTCCAGAAAAACCTCTTTGAAAAATTTGGAAGGGAGAATATCAAGTTTACAAGAGGTGAGATGATGGTGTGGGACACAATGTCAGCCAAATCCCTAAGGGTAATGGAGGTAAATGCACCTAGCAGAGTGGTGGGGAGTGATGCTTTGATATTGATATGAATCTTCTCAACAAAATAGTTTAGGAACTTCTCACAGTTTTCTACAGAGGTGGCACAAACAGTAAACGCGGCAAGGTTTACTACTGGTGTTGAATAGAAGCCTTGAATTGTTTCTTACAGGCAACTATCACAAAAGTAGGAGCATCTCTCTTTTTTTAACCAGAGAATTAAAAGAGAACAAGGTTCCTTTCACATGTAGATGATAAACAAATGATGTTTGGCTAGATAGAGACCTTGTATTCAAGAGGGCACAGTTAGCAGGAGAAGTGCATCCTTCCACTAGGGGGAGCTATGCGCGTAAGTTGTTGTGTGCATAGCAGAAGAAGAGAGTTCAGGTAGACGCGTGTGAGATATAAATATGTCCGCCGCCTCCAGCGGAAGGAGCTGCACGCTGTAAATTAACAGCAAACATACGACAGCCCAACATATTCAGGTGAAGCCTGTCTGTGTATACAGAGAGAGGCGTTCACAGTACAGGTCAAAGTTGTGAATAAACCATAGACTCTGTGTAATAAACCCAATATTGTGCGCTGTCTACAGAGACTGGGGCCAGGTATGGAGGTTAAGCTGAATCGCTCAGTACCATAGAGGCAGCCGGAGACGGCTCAGCCATCAGAGCTGGGGCAGTAGAAGAAGCACCAGCAGCCACGAGGCCATCAGCAGGATGAAAAGCAAGGGAGCGTTTGACTACCACCTCCGACCAGGTGACTGAGCTGGGAGCAGGAGGAAGGCCGGCAACGTGATGATGGGACCCAGGTACTGGCATCCGAGATAGCCCAGATGGACCAGTGTGGCTGCAGAGTCGGAGAGAGGTGGGTGCAGTTCCTCTGAGAGCCGTCAGATCTTCCTCCAGGTAAGTGATGTCTCTTCGTTTTTGGGCAGGGTCATTCAAAGTCTGTTGATTCACATAAACTACATTCATCTGATACCTTAAGTTAAACAGCTCAGAACTTGTGTAAATTTGGACTTAGACTGAGAAACGTGGATGTCTATGTGGGGTTTTGGTTGTTACATACCACTTCATCTGAAAAACAATCCAAACATGTCCCTCTGATATTAAGGCTCTACATACTGTAGGTGTGCATACTAGGAAGTAACATGCTACAGAATCTGAACTTTGTGTTTCCGTCAAGCAGAAAAAAACGTAAGCGTGCCACAAAGACTTTATTTTCCACAGGCGGGTTTGCCCTGTACATGAATAAAAACAGGAGAGAGTGCATCCATCCCTGACACAAAGCCATTCGGTCTATGAAATATCCATCATAAATATCCCAGTGTGCTTTCAGTCAGATGGATGCTTGAAGGAGTGAATGAGGAAGTAGCTTTTTTCCTCTTCCCTACTCATGGGAACTAACAGAGTTAGCCTGAGGGTAATAGCCTGCGGTCCAGGGGAAAGGCAGCTGCAAAACAGTATTTACAGTCAAGCTATAGCACTTGGCGGATACTTACACCTAAAGCACCGCGCCCTTATGTGGTAGATGATCCCTTATGTTTTTAGTATGGTTGAATTAGGGAACTTATCCTGGGAGTATGAAGCTGCACAGACCCACATACTCAAAGGAAAGTTTTCCTTGAGCTTTAAAATATGAAACACATGCATAAAGCCCAAACAAACCTGGTACACTCTACTATTTGTTTTTGTAATTTGGTGCTACAGTGACTCTGTTTTATTTATTTATTCATTTATTTACTATAACTGCTTGGTATTACAGTTATGTTTTGAATACACAGCATTTCCATGTTGAGGATTTCCAGTCTTTTAGCTTGTGTGTCCTTTCATAACAAAGAAAAAGGAATTAAACCTATAATCACATTATAATGTAATTACACTCAGTTATGCATATGCATGACACCAGGGATGTGCCTTTCATGGCGTGTGTGTGTATGTGTGTGCCTGTACAGTAATTATATACTAACAGATGTGCACACATGTGCAAGTATGTGGCTCAGTGCATCAGCAACTTGCATACAAACCGTACCAGCCATATCCGCCTCGGTGCGAACCGGCCACGTGTTTCTTTGAACAGTGATTTTAATGAGCAGGTGCTCAGCAGAGGGACAAGTGGCATTAAGCTCCTCGTGTCTCCTGATTGCAGGCAGCCGCGGTCCTCTAGGTTTGGATGGTGAGGGAGGGATCAACCTGCACCGTCCACCCTCCTCTCTGGGTCTCAGTGCTATCTGTGTGTCGCCCTCTGTTTGATTACACAGAGTAGCAGGAGTAACAATCAGCCACCCCACGTACACACAAGAAGGTTAGATTATGACTATCCAGTGATAGGCATAATCTAGTGATGAATAACTTGTGTATTCATTAAATTAAATCTGTAATGAAGTGGCCTGTTAGCTAGTGTTAGCTAACTGAGTGTAACACCTTATTATCATTACCTTTTTTGTTTGTTTTTTTGAGACTAGTAACGGATAGTGATGATAGAATATCAGAAGTTGTATGTACAACACAGTTTACACAAACACCTTTACATGTCCACTGCACATCTTTTATAGTCTAAAGGCCAACACATAATCCTCCACCACCTGTGACATTTTTAGAGCAGCTGTCTCTGCTGTAACAATCCCTTTTCCCCTCTGTTTATTCCCAACACTGTTGCTACTTCCATAACATAAACTGCATCTCTTTGTGTGCACCACCTGATTTTCACTGGAAAATGCTACTTACTTATATGTGTCAATGTAAAAAGCTTTCATAAACCGACTATAGTTCAAAACTCTATTGTGTCAAATCAGGCAACAACAAAGCGTAACAAAGGAAAATGTCAAGCGTTATTACTCAAGGTGGTTTATGTGATAAGAAAATATCACTGGTAATGTCAGTGAGGGCATCAGTAGCATCAGAGCCAGGGAACGGAAAATGCTGCTGATAGTGTTGAAGTCTTCCTTTGTTTGTTTGTTTGTTTGTTTGCTGGAGATGATGTAGTTTCATTTCATTTGCACAAATAATAACAGCACTAGAAGGAGCAAAGCCAATAAATACAAACTGTGAAGCTATCGAAAAGAAATTTAGAGGGAGCCGCAACAAAAGCAGAACAAACATCTGAATGACACAAAAATAAGCATAAAAGGCACATGAATAAAAATTAAATGTCATGAGGCAGATAATCAAAAATATTATGACTGTGTGTGAGAGTGTGAAAAAGAGGCAGAGTCTTCAGAGACAGACTGGAGAGACGTGATGTGTCATGTTACTGGAGATGTGTAATTTGTAATAAGAAGATTCATTAGTGAGGTGCATGTACAGAACCTGTTCCTGCAGCCAAGCTCCAATCAAGTGTGAACCTCTCTCAGATTTAATTTGACTGACGGTAAATGCTGATACAGTGTATTTTTTCAATACAGAGTGTAGGGATCCTGTTGCAAGCATAGACAATAAAGTAACTAACTGAATCCTAAAATAAAAAGTCTGCTGATCATACTGGAAGACATTCATGAGAGGAATTGGAAAACATCCTTTAGGTTCTGATAGATGAGTGTTTTATTGAATAGATCAAATATGTCAAACCTGCGTAAAAGTCTTCAGTATGCATTTGTAGGCTGCGTCAGTGCAGCACTGATTCATATAGACAACATGAAAATTGAAGTTTAAATGAAATGACGCCCTCAAAATTAGTATCACCTCGATTATACTGTACTGTACTGTACTGTACTGTACTGTACTGTACTGTACTGTACTGTAGCCTTGTGCACATCATTCATCGTTGGGGAGATTCAGAAGCTTCACAGAGTTGCCGTGCTCATTTATAGTTGCCTGGTTACTGTATGATCTGTGTGTGCATTCAGAGAAGGGATATAAGAGAGAGAGTGAGTGTATATTGAAAACAAAATCAAGCTCCTCATTACTAATGTGATATTTGCATCTTGGTGCACTTTCCAAAGGAAATTGGTGTCTGTAGGAAAAAATCTATTTGAAAAAAACTGAACAAAAATGCTGGATCCTTTACCGCCTTCATAATGTTTAATAATTGCTGCTTTCATCAACAAATTGCAAGGAATGAGGACTAATGGCCTTGCCTTATCCTAGCTGATGACTTTCTTTGACATTTCTGGAGGCTTTACTAAGCTCAGTAATGAAGTATTTCTTTTTTACTATCCTCATAGTGGGCAGTGTTGTCTATCTAATTCTCATAATAACCTTCAAGCTGGGAGCTGGGATCATTAAAACAGTTTTGGTGTGATTGTTAGATTACTGTCCTCAGGTTGAAATTCTCTCCAGTGCAGGCAATTTATGTTCCAAAGCCCACGATCTGTGCATGAAAACAATACAATAAATTCACACCAGGAAATACAAATTCTGTATAAACTGCAGCGCTGTTGATTAGTATGTAACATGTTTTTCCCTGAAGGGAGCCCTCTGTTCCATTTCTGCGAGAGCAAAGTGACACTAAAATAATTTGTGCTGACAGTATAATTATGTGTTCTTTCTGTGTCGGGGCTGAGGAGATAAGGTCATACAAACTGGGGATGGGGAGACCAATTATTTCAGCAGGGGCAAATGAAATTCTTGGAAATTTCTTCTGGTTTGTGACAGTCAGTGTGTTGGAAAAACAGGTGTTTCACTATAGATGGAGCTGAGAAATGATGCTGCACTACACACACATGCATAGAGATTAAATATGGATTCATGGACAAAAAAAGAAAAGTGCAAGTAATGTGGTGGTTTGAGTGTGTTGGTTGAAGCTGAAGTCATTAGCCAAATGATGACTCAACCGCGTCTAGTCACTGTTGCTTCTGGGATTTTGTATTCTTTAATTTGCTTATCTGCCAAGATAACCTTGTCAGTGCTCAACACGGCCATGACACCAAATCCTGAAAGGTCAGTGAGGACAGGAGTGAACAAAAATCAATACTACAGGCTGTAATCACAGAGGACATTTTGAGTTACGAGGATTTTGTAACTTAGAAAATAAGTTTTTGTTGCTTTCTGGCACGTTCAGAGGTGAAATGATTCTGTGATGAAGGTTATTTTGCAGTGTTGATAAATGTGTGACTTTATTTTCATCATATTTTTCCATAGGCTGGGCAGTATTTTAACAACAAAAGTGCTTCTGCTGTTGCACCTTTACTACAGGATATTCTCTAATAAGGTTTATAGGGCACGCATGTTTTGAGTGACAGCAGGCAGTTATGAAAAATTAGTGCAATAGCCAATGGCAAAGGAAAGAACTATATTGAGGAGATGTTATCTAGGCTACATTTCAGACAGAGGGAGAAGGAATCTGTTGTTGTCAAGCTTGTACTCTCATTTTCTGGGTTAACGTGGTTGATTTGTTTTTGGCACAGCTGACCCCAACTCATTTCTCACTGTTATGGATGTGGCATGAGAGACAGACACTTCTCCCCTCCAGGCTTAAAGAGGATGTAGGGTAGGTGTGTGTTGCTCTCTTTGAGTTCGTATGGCCTCATATTAAATATGCCCACGTGTAGGTTATCGTGACTTTGCAAGTAATTTTGGAAAAGACACATGGAGGAGAAGAATCATGATGAGAAATGGTTTCATATGTTGCTCTTCTGTCCAGCTGCTCTGTTGTAAATGCACCACTGGTGGGACTGAGCCATTGCTTGTCACAAGTCCTAGACCTTGGATTCTGGATCTTTAAAAACATTACAACATTTATTGAGATTAAGATAGAGCCTTGACAGTTAATTTGGTATATAACAAAAACCAAAAACTTAGGTATAATTGCAGACCCAAACAAGAGCCACTGAACTTAATGAAACTGTGGTCAAGTCCAGTTTATTTGGATTTTTTCCAAGTAAAATCCTGAGTCATCCAGTATCTAACAACAAATAGATAAATAACTTGAGTCCACACAGCTGTTGAGATTCTCAGGCCTGGAGCAAATTATTCAGTGACAACACACCTTGGCAAATGGAGGTTTGCTCAAAGGTCAGGGACATACTGAACATAATTCTTAGTCAGGCTTCAGACTTCATCACCAGTTTCCCTCAGCAAACCTCCAGGACCCCCTGAAGCTCATATAACTCAAAGGAAGAAAACCCTGTGGAGTCATCATATTGTGTCCAACATTTGGATATCTCTTTAAAAGCACTTTATATGAAAGTCGTGTTCTGTTCAGCTAGAATCTACTTTGCAACTCAGGAAATAAGACTCCCGTGAACTATCTAGTCATCTTTCTCCGGACAGAGCAGGGTGTAATCCACTTGGATCATCCACAACGTGATATGTCAGTGTGCTGAGTGAGGTACATGCCTAAACTGTAAAGGAAAGTACAATGGCAAAGCGTGTGAAGATTCTTTTGGCCGATGCAAATGACGAAATCTCTGGCAACTGGCAGCTGTCACATCATCTCAGTATTTATAGTATGCAGGAACATGATGTGGTGGAGTTGGATGATTAGCCACCAGGTTATCATGAGCCAAATCCAGCCAAAATATATCCTTTAATTAACTCACCACATCTAGACAAGAAAGCAGAATAGTGGTGGTTATAGTGGATTCCACTTCTTGCTTCAAAACTAGTGAGTACATGTAATTCAGAGCTGTACGGTGATTCCTCAGAATGACAACAACAATACAGTTTTTATCACAAATATTGCCACACTAATATGTGCAGCCTTCTGGAGACCACTTATCCCTGCACTTGGAGGCCACTGCAAGAATACAGCAAGAGGAAAAACTCCATAATAAAAGGAAATAAGCTCATCTACTTGGTGCTTCAGCAGAGGTCTGAATTGCAGCTATTATAGATTGGAATTGCATCATTATATAGTAATAAGTAAGAGCTTCACAATCTTTCTCTAATCCTCATAGTCATTTAAAACTCTTCAGGTAGTGCTCTTGTTAAAGTCAGCTCGCTTTAAATGTTCTGGTACAGGTCAATTGAAGAAATTCAATTGTGGCCCTAGAGGGCAGAGAGGCTACATCATACTCCCAGGCCCCTTAAAGTAATTAATGTTGCACTTGGCTCAGGAACTGAAATCCTTCTTAAATCTTCTCATCTGCGAGGGAGGGATCCTGCAGACCTTAGGGCCTCCTGCAGCAATGAAGCAGCCACAGACTGTTGTTCATGTCATTAGCTTGAGCAGCCCACTCGGCTAATTGGTTAGGCAGAGTTCATTTGGCTTCCTCTCTGATTTGGCTAGCCACCGGGGATGGGGGGGAGTGAGTAATTAGAAACTTGAATTAAATGTAGTTTTCACAAATGCCTCAGAGGAGAGTGATGGCACACAGTGCGACCCTAGGTTGGCTTAATGGGGGGGTGAAGCTTTAAAAAAGCCGAATGGTCGTAAGTTGTAAGAAAAGTCAATAAAAAGGAATTTTAACAAAATATTTTACTGTAAAAATGTACATGTTTCTCTGCATTAGTCAGTCATCTTGAATATTTTAGAAGAAACTTTGCTTAATGAGAAGACTGATGCCCTCCTAATAAACATAATGGTTAGCAGGTGCTTAGCTTAGCATAAAAGCTAGAAGCAGATGATACAGCTAACCTGGCTCCGTCCAAATATAAAAAAATCCATCTAACAGCATCTGATTAACACACAGTGTCCAGTCCTTATTCTAAGATAAATTAGCTGATTAACTAACCTGGTTATTGCTTCATTTAGCATGCAAACACAAGACTAGCATCAGTCTTCCTATCTAACTCTCACCAGGAAAGCTAATGGGTGTATTTAAAAAGTGTGCATCTGTAACTGATTGAAACTGAGGGGACGGATCCTTTAAATCCTCCTCTTTGACAGATAAATACAGAGTGTGTTTGAAGGCAGGATGGAGGATAATGCGATACCTCTCAGACAGTGGTTAAATATGTAGCTGTCAAATCAAACTTTTATTCCTTTCACATGTCACTCCATCAGCAGCCTCAGCAGTGAAACATTTACAACACAGTGAAAGAAAGAGGATGTCGCCTCATTTTGTATTTCCATCCAACACATAACCTCTTACCTCCCACCCAGGACTGTTATGCCACATTCATTTGAATGGCAGATGATACTCTCTTTACTCAAGCTACACTTTTCTGTGTCTCTGAAGAGGCTCTGCATCCTGGCTCTCCTACACCATGCCCTGTAGAGGTAGATGTTAATACTCCATTTGCACCTTTAGGTTGTCACTGCCACTGCATGTCTTTTAACCAAATTGTACCCTGTCGGTTGCTCCTAAAAATAACGATGCAAATCAGTGGACAGGAATTTGACACCAGATCATCTCTCAGAGGAAGCTGAGCACTTTGAGGCTGGCTCTGTGGGAGAGTGGAGCTGGTTCTGCCCCTGCAGGCCTTCCACAGTAATCCGACATACGCAGTGCTTTGCACTATTACAAGCTTTGAGGCACTGATCAAAGGAACGAGCGCTAACAGGGCCAGGAAACAAAAACAGAAACAAAGGAACAAATGATTTTGTTCCGACCCTAGTTTGATGTTTACCTCTTGCTCATCACGGCCTCTCCGCCTACTGACTTCACACAGCCTTCTCCTTAAATCATTTTCCTCACAACTTCTTCTCCCCGCCCATCCCCCTCCATCACCCTCTGCCTCATGCGTTTGACGAAACACATTATTCCTTTCAAAGGAACGTCACTGACGGCTGCTGGACTGGATTGATATTTAGTTTGGGTTCTGTATCTTAGTGAGCACAGTTAACATTATAGCAGCAGCATGTAATCTTTCATATCAGGCAGAGTTTTACCAATGTGGACGTAATATCATATAATTACAAAATATAACACTCCTGCTCTTTGTACATTCTCAGACAGCAGGCATGTGACAGGGAGCATTATGTGGAGGAATATAAAACTACTCCATTATAGTCCTGCACTGAAAATGTCACTTAAGTAGGAGCACAAAATTATTATTAGCAAACTGTGTTCAAAGTGTTAAATGTGCACGTAAATGCATTAAAACAGGCCCTGTGAGTGTTACAGTGTGCAGTGCATACTACATCTTATATTAGTGGATTAGAGTTACTGATGGATTCATGTGTAAGTAGTGTTTAACCTCTGTTGTAGTGGAACAGAATTGTAGTGGCATAAAATAGAAATATTAAAGACTTTGTAGACGAAGTCTTACAAACAAGTGTAAATCTATCAATCCTGTTTGTTCTCTTTAATTTTATGTAATATAATTAGATTCTAATTATTATTGAAATGTTCAAATTTCTACCCTGACAGAACCACTTTTAGTTTCTCTGCCACATTTATGTTTGTGTGCTGTTCATACAAGTGGCAAGTTTGCAGAGGTGGATGTTTTATTTCCCACTCAGGACTAATGTAATGGGCTGTCACTGCAAAGTAGCTTTCTGTACCCCTGGAGGTTCATCCATTGGTGTCGAGAGTAACAGCAGGTGCAATGGATAATTCCTAAACAGCCTGTGCTCTCTATACAGGGCAGGTACTAAGGACTGACTGAAGGGAATACTTGAAGGAACATTCTGTTCTCGCTCAAGGACTTTGCAGATATTAAATTCTGTGTTCTCTGAGGCCGAGTGTGGTTGCACATCTGCAGTGACATTCCTGTGCCATTCACTGTTACTTTCATTCTGAATATTAGTGAGCTGGTGTAATTTTCAAGACCTTTTTTTTTAGCACTGTGGAGAGAAAGATTTGTACCAAGACAAGACAGAGCATGATTGGCTTGATATTAGAGAAGTGGCATGTTTGATGAGAGTGCATAGACCAAAGTTCTCGCTCATGTGTCAGTATATCACAGCTTTAAAACAGGTGTATGACAGCAGGGTTACCCCTGTTTCTGATAGGTGAAAGCTGTTGCCCAAGGCGGGAGCACAGAGCTGGGACGCAGAGTGGGGGGGTGTTTGAAGAGAGATGGTTTTGTAGGGCAGCAGCAGACTTGGAGAAACAGGCAGGATGTGTTGTTGTGGCCACCCAGAGGCTAGAGACCACTGAAGAAGGCACTGCAGAAACAGGCAGGATTGCTCAGGAGGGTGGTCCGACGGCCAGGCAGCACAAAAGCTTAAGGGAAACAGAACCACTGAGGAGTAAAAGAAGGCAGCAACACAGCCTCATCAAAACCAAGCCATCTGGGAATGGTAGAAATCAGCTGTTTATGGGGCTGGATGCTGGAAGAGTGGGCTTGAGAGGAGATCTGCATGACTGAGGCAAACTGCTAGCAGAAACAGGAGTGAGCACAGAAAAGAGACAGAAACTGGCACGGATAACAGTGAGAAAAACACTATACTGAGTATGATTATAATACAGAGCCACTGTGTCATAAATATCTGGGCCAAAAGTGGAAATGGTTTTAATTTCTGTTTGAATGCCTATATATAGTTTGAACAGCACAGTGATCCACATCCATTCCACATCCAGACTGGACGATTCTGCACATCTCAATTTACATCCAATGCCAAAGTTCAGTGCCAGCACAGGAAGCAGTGAGCCCAGTATAAAGCAAGGTAGACTGTAACAGAATGTGGAAAGGCTGTGTGCTGAGAGCAGCACGTTAGCAGAGCAGCAGCAGCTGCAGCTTCAGTCCTTTGTCTGAGTCTACACAGGATGAATTCAACTGCTAAATGCTGTACAGGTAATTGTAGGTGTTAACAGGTGCCATAGGGATGTCAAGCAAGCTGTCAAGACTTAGGTTTGAAATGGAGATTAAAACAAATAGTAAAGGAAGCTGCTGTGTAAATGTATCCGAGAAACCCCCTGTGCAAGTATAATTCCAGCTCTGCAGGTCTGGAGGTGGAGTGTTGGATGAGTGGCTGAAGTTGCTTCCCAACATGCTGCTTGGGTTTTTATTAACTGTAAGGATGATGTTCCCACTGCGGGGGAGATGCTCCCGGATGGTTCCATAGAAAAGCTCAGGCAAGCAACTTTGTGCTGCACTGTAACAGAGGTGGGGCAGTTAACCAGTCATGTAAACCATCCAGTCAGTCTTCATCCTCGAAAAAAACAAGTGATACAAAAGTGAGATTTACACTTTATTAAAAGTGTTTTCAAGCAGTAATGTTCAGTTTTAAGAGAGAAAAGACTTCAGGGATGAATACTAACTGGTTGATTTTGCAAATGAACATTTGATTAAAAACCCCAGCTCCATTGAAGAGCAGCTCACGCTCCCTTCCCTGAACATTTCTATGGAACCATCTGAGAGCATCTCCAAAAGGGAAAACGTAGTTGCCACAGACGGTGAGATTGTTAAAAACCTTGGCAGTGGATGTAAAAAACCAAACACTTCAGCCCTGAACGTACTCCAGGGTTTTGGAGGTTTGTCTGTCACTGATGTTCTTGTCTGGTGATAGATTTGAAACCACCGGCATTCACCTTTCTTTTTCAATATATACAGCCTGTTTAAGGTGGATAACCCTAACTAGCACAAAGAATTCAGTTCAACATGGTGTGAATCAATCACCCATGTGCATATACACAGGCAGTTTTGCTGTTTATTATACCAAAACAAAACTTGAGTACACCTCTGTGTAATATCTGTCAAACTTTAAATGATTAAAAATTGTACCATTTTATCTTTATATTGAAGTTTTGATCTTATGTATAATTAAAAACAGGTTTGACTAAGTGCAGGCCCCATACTAAATGAGTACACCTACAATCACTGCAACAGAAGGCAGTCTACCTGTGATTACTGCAACAATAGTGATTTAATTGCATGAACAAGGTTTTAAAAGAACCTGCAAACACTATGGGTCCCTCAGTTTTGGACAGTGGACGAAGTAAACCCATGGAAAAACATCCAAGAAGAAAACCAAACTCACAAAATCTTTCTTTGACAAACATTCAACTTTGCCAAAGAACATGAAAAGAGGCCTGATGATCACTGGCAGCACAGTCTGTGGTCAGATGAAACCAAAATAAATTTGTTTGGATCAGACGGGGTCCAGCATGTTTGGCATGGACCTGGCCAGGACTGCCACAGTGACTGCAGAGTGCTGACCGTGAAACATGGAGGAGAGATGATGGTGCTATGAATGAAGGTTTTTAAACCCAAATACTGACTGAAAAGATGACTATCAAGAAGAAACTTGGCAGGAGAGGAACTTTCCAACATGACAATGACCCCAAACACATGGCAAAAATCACAAAAGAGTTTGAAAAGAAGAACTAAAACGAAAACTATGACCTGTCTGAGTACATCTGCTGGTTAAATCCAACACAACGCCTTTGGAGTATTTCAAAGGAGAGAGTAGAGCAACAAAACCCCTCCAGCAGAGAACGGCTGAAAAGTATCATCTGTGAAGAACAGATTTATGCAAGACCGATATCATCCCTGCCCAGAAGGATTGAATCTGTCAACAGAAATAAAGGCGGACACACAAAAAATATTACACAAGTAAAGGAGTAGAAAAACTAATGAAGGATGAACCGACTTTAGTTGCAGTTAAATAAAGAGCCTTCATCATTGTTAGGTTAGTCAGACATTTCTTCTTTTCACATTAATTGTCTTCATTCTTCTTGGGTTTTGGTTAAAACAAATAAAGTTGTATTGAATACTGAACAGTTCTGAATCTGGGTACACTTTTCTCTCTATTTGCTCCCTCTCTGTCTTAAATTCTAATTTTCAAATTGCAAAAAGCTTTGTGTTTCAAATAGGCTTTACTGATTTGACATGTTATTGTCAAAGCTGAATTACATATAGTGTGATTCTGTAAATAAAAAGCCATCTTGAAAAGCTCCCTTACCAACAACGTTAGCTTACCTAGTTTACACACAAAAATAGTACATGCACACAGACATGTCTCTGGAACATTTCTGCTACAGATAATAATAACCTATTTCCAGTCTTTTCCTCCATTACTCTTAAACACTCATGCCGTCAAACTCGTGTCCATGTCTCTGTCCGCCAAAATCCAGAGGTGTAACATATCTGCAATGCACAGACCCGCTTGTAATTAAACACCTCAATGAGCAGATTACGAGTTTCCCCATTTGGAAATTTCATTACCATTCCCATAATTGGATTCCAAATTTAATTAGTGTTCCTGAGCTAAACAGCATGTGATTCGAGGGTGAATGCAGACGCTGTCAGAGGTCTTGAACACTGGTTTAACCCTCCTTGCTCCTCTGACACTTTGGCAAGAAACACACTGACCAGTGTGAAACATTAGTTTGGACATTCTGCCCTGACATGCATTTCTTTGCCAAGCACCTATTCTTAAAGAAACAATGCACTAACGCTGGTTGTAAAATAAAGGTGTCATTACAAACATTACGTTACATTTATTGCCATGGCAAGAGAATGTGATTGTCTTTTTACTCTCTGGATTTAACACAAAGAAAATGGTTCATAGAAAAGTTAAAAAGGATGGAGGATCACTGAAGTCCGTAGGATTTATCCTCTGGGGACCATGCATAGTTTAACCTAAATTTATAATTAATTTGTTGAGTTCATACTGTGCTTGGCGGCAGGTGGTGATTGCTTGGCCTGTGTTAATCCAGCTTGCAGCTTCCTTGAGAGCATTATCCAAACAACTTCACACTCAATGCTGCATTTTGAGGTCCTGAGCAACGTAGCTGCCATGACATAACTGTGTCCCTTAGCAATCCTAGAGTATGCCCCCAACTCTGCACTGCCCTCGTAGTGTCATTTCGCCTTTACCTTTGTTATGAGACATGTTGAAAAGCAATGTTCGAAGCTTTCTCGAGAGCTGCTTATCCAAACTTTGCAGACTTTAGTCCTCAACAACACACCTGCCAAGTCTGAAGTCCATCGGACGATTAGTTGATGAGAGTCTGATACAGAGATTTGTCTGTTCATGGTTAAATATTTCAGTCTAGGCCAAGTGGTGGACAGACCCACATTGCCTTGTTTTTAGCATGGCTAAAAAAATCTTAACTAGTAAACTAGAAAACTAAGTCACTAGTTTTGAAAGATTAAAATCCAAGAATTTTTCTGCATCTGCCTGATCAGGAAATTTAATAAGTTCATAGGACTTCCCCTGCCCAATACGCCCAAACATGATTATCCCAAAATGTGTGCGAGTCTTTTTTTGTTAGATGAGATGTTACAATCCTGGCTCAGGGGGAAGTGACATTAACGACAGACCAAAGTTAGATGAGCCAAATTTAGGTTTATTACATAGATTAAATAAAAACAGAGAACAGAGTGTTGTAAAGAGACGCCATCCACCCCAACCGTCTGCATTCAGAAAACATGCTGCCTCTGAACATCATCCAGTCACATTTCCAATAAAACATATTTGCATTTGCAGCATAGTTGTATAGAAACCTAACGTCCAGGAGACAGGGTTGAATTAAAGGGAATCTGCTACAGTTTCTGTTCAAAGGTAACAAAATCCACCTATTAGCTACCAGCACAGTATTGTTTTAATTTCAACAGGAGCTGTCTGGACAAACAGGATTTTCTGTGATTCAAATATGAGGACTTGATATTTAAAGATAAATGGTGGTAGTGGTGATGATCAGTAATAATGTAAATAAAATGATTTGTAACTGATTAGCGATTATTGGATGCACAATTTTATCCACTTTGAGCGTCACAAACCAACAAGCCACACACAGTTTCCTGTTTTGATTTTACCATCCTTTATACACGAGCTGCGTATTCACTCTTTTAACAGTTTCACAGAAAGGCACCATTCAAATTGAAACTTCTAAGCCAGTAATCAAACCATTTAATAGGATGCATTTTTCCACAGTCCAGAGGTTTCATTTTCAGTCAAATGCATTTCCCTGAAAGAACAAAATATGTGTTATGTAAGCATTCTTTTTATTTCCACAGGGCCCCAGAGTAATTGTAGAGCTGCCTCCCTTTGAAAAGCGAGCATCACAGTTGATACCATGGAATGATTATAATCATAAATTAAATGAATTGGCCTTGAGGACAAGAAAAGAACTCCCCATTAAAGTTAGCCCAGAGCTCAGCAATATCAACCACACTGTGTTTGTGTCTTTAGTGACGGCAAAGAAAGACTCCGCAATCACTTGAGACATATAATGCTGTTTAAGGAATGAGAGAAAAGAATTGAGTTGTACAAGAAATAAAAGGAGACCATTTTCAGCTCTTGGCACCCGAGTGAGACTTTCAGGAGGCTGTGGAGGCTGGGAGCTGCAGGCCTGGGCCTGACCTCCACAGGAGCAGAGCCTAAGGCAACACAACTGTGAGGATGTTTATCTGAAAGATGGAACAGGATGCACATTCCAGCATGGAAACGTCACCTGTCCACCAAACCGTGAATCAGCCCGTACGTCAGCTGGGTTCACAACTTGAGTGTACCGACTTGTTCTTTTGAAAAAAGCCCCACAGAAATAAGCGAGAGGTCGGTAAGCCTGCTGCGACTCAGTACTGTCCAAAAATCAGTGTCTGGCCATCATTAGCATCTGCAGCAGCCTCAGTCCTTGGGACTACTTGTATGCTGTTGTGTCAGGTAGCTAACTGCAGTTGGCATAAGTCTGGTCTTGTTAAGACGGCTATAATTAAAACTCGTGAGCCTGTGGGTCCATGGGACCAGCATTAACAGCGACTACCCCACAACACCCTGATTCACAGCATGGGACTGATGAAAAAATAAAAACTGCTGATAAAATTTTGAGATGCAGCCAAAGTGAGAGTCCGAAAGTGCAAAAAAAAGAAGGAGGTTTAGATGCAGTGATTTTTGAACCCTGAAGAGAAACTATATCTCCTCTCTTTTGCAGCACGTCTCTTTCAGAGAACAGAGTTGTCAGACAGTTTAGTTGCCTCTGGCAAAGTTTGAATTACTTTCAAGTGACTTTGTTCCATCCCTGATATCACTTTAACCTAAACTTGTCCTGAAATCTACACAGCGAGGGAGGGAATAGAAGCAGATATTGATTAGTGAGCTTCTCATGAAAGGCTCCGGGGGAAACAGTAAATACATACAGAGAGACGCAACAGCACATCATTGTAGAGTGATGAAAACTCTCTCAAATACTTTTTCCTCTCATATTTAATAAAGTCACTCTAAGTAGGTGGAAGCTGCCTGGTGCCATGTGGTATGAGTTAATTAGGTGGTTTGTGTATCCATCTAGAGACAGCAAGTCACTGCTTTATGAGGATAGATGAGGTTAAGAAACCTGACATGTACTTGAGCCAAAAAATTATTTGCTGCCTGTGATATCTCAGTAATAAAAAGATGTTGTTGCCCCTGGTGTTCAAGGAGACTACAAGCACATCCAGACCTTCATCAAACCCTGAACTGCCTGTAAGGAGCAGGGTTAGCCATGAAAATGTGTTGTGTCAAAGGTTCCTGTTGCTGCTCCCTGTGTATCAGTATTACCTGTGTAATACTGCTTCCAGGAAAAATCTCAGAACAGAATATTTGAACTGAAGGTAGTGGTAGCAGGACACTGGAAATGTTTTCAGCTTCATGAAGTCTCGGTTCGTCTCACAACATGTCTCTTTACCTACAATACTTTGTTAGCCTTCCAAAATGTCCTTTATTATTGTTCCAAAATTGACATTTTCTTTCTTGGCATGAATGCTGTCTCTATGGTTAGAGTGAATGCAAACACTTACATCTGTGAAATGAAAATGGAGGTTGTGTTTTATTTCACCCCTTCAGCATCGCACCTCTAAACCGTTTTCCACATACGCAGTAGTCGAACAGACAATGTGGATAACTGTACAGTTCCCCCTTTACGTTGAGGCATCTAAGACTGATGTAGTGTTACATGTTTTGAATGGCAGTCGTAACAAAGCGTTAAAACTAAAGATCGCTGTGCAGCACATCGTGAGGATATCCCAAAGCCTAATAGACACAGTCTGCTTTGCTCTGTCTTTAAATTTTACTCCTACAAAGTTTGCAAACTTTGTTACACCCCGCTGTAAATTCATGCGGCCGCACACAGTCATAGCTGGAAGCCATCCAGCGTTATCACACTCTTCCACTGACCACTGACCAGCGCAGCTAATTACTTTGCCCAGACGAACCACAATGGTGAGAAAGTAGCACACATCTATTAATTTTTAACTCTGGTTTTAAGGCAGATAATCCAGATCACATATTTTATATATTTACTGTAAATTACTGCCATTGCAAGATAAATTGTGTCTGCTGTTCAGTCCAGGGCAGGCAGCAGCAGAATGTCCCGGGCTACAGTGCCACTTAGTCTTAATGGTTAAGCTGTGTCTGCCTCGTCTTCGTTATTCACTGCAGTAAAATACTATATGTGTGTTTGTGAATTAACCCTCCATTGACCATAGTCTCCTCTATCTTCAGATCTTTGGATTTCAAAGAGATTTCACTGAACGCCTCTCTGACCTCTGCAGTAATTTCTCTCTGACAGTACAAGTGTGTATAATACCACCACTTTCCTTAACAAGAGTGCAATCAGCCATTGTCAACACTCACCCAGTAACCCTGGAATCTATTTAAAACCATCATCACACTATTCGTTGCTGCTTCCACTTTGAAGCATAATTAATATACAACAACAAAGCGAAGGATAATTGAATTTTCTCTCAGGTTTCATATTGCAGTGCCATCCAACGTGACACTTGATCAAAGGAGAACTCCTGCTGTC
Source organism: Lates calcarifer (assembly GCF_001640805.2). Taxonomy (NCBI): domain Eukaryota; kingdom Metazoa; phylum Chordata; class Actinopteri; family Centropomidae; genus Lates; species Lates calcarifer. The sequence continues at coordinate 9,394,418 of NC_066833.1, forward strand.
TGCACATGCTGACAGATGTGTTTCAGATAAATATTCAGTATAGACACTGACATAGGGTGAACTGCATTTTCAGCTATGTAGAAATCTGTGTAATGTGAGTCAAAAATTATAGGTTAAAAATGTAGGTTTATGTAGCTTGTTTCCTCATTAATAAATGAGGGGAAGTTAAGACTAGAGTGACCTGGTATGAAAATAATTGAAATTTTCTCTTTCCTACTGAGTGAAGATTGGTCTGCGTTTGTTCCTGCTGATGTTCCAGTGCTATCTTTTCAACATATCATTAATAAGTGTGCAGCATGTATAGTGTGTGGTGTAGTGTTAATTATCCACGACGGATGCACAGTAGGCTAAACAATGGGTGTCACCTTTGCTCGGGTTGTGTGTTCACGCTGGGTGTGTCTGCCACAAGAAAAAAAAAAACAACAAATATTTACGTGACACTTCTGGGAAACTGATGAATTATTAAAGTGATTATAATACAACAGCAGTGATGTATAGTGAAAATGCAACAGCAGGTGTCTCATGTTATTATTTAATGATAATTAAATGCTTGGCATGTGTATCAGAATGACAGATGTAAACAGTATATTATGTTTGAGACTTTTTAGATAGATGTAAATCACACCTGTCCCCAGGAGATAGCCACTATATTTACATTACGACTCACATCATCTTCACGCTGGTGTGAGCTAACGAGCTAATGAGCGACCTTTCCCACTAATTATGTCACTCGCTGAAGGAGCTGATACGTAGGAAGCGATTGGGATGGAAGATATGTGTATCTGTGTGTGCGTGTGTATGAGCTTGTACAATGAAAGGTGGCGACAGCGTTTCCACAGCTCAGCCAGGGGTCCATCGTGCAGGTCACCCGGCAGCTTGGAGCTCGCTGGTCCCCTGACACTCTCAGTAGGCAGCAAAGAAGCGAGTCTCTGGCGTTCAGGCAGTCAGAATCACGGGTCAGGAAGTCCCGGCGGATGCAACCTTTAATGTGAGCTCAGGGCGAACTACGCGGCATGCTGTTGAGGAAACATCAGTCAGACAGCGATGACCTGGTCACCGCGACAATGGCGGTGCTGATGTGGTCAGGCAGATTCACAGAGTAGACAGGAGTGGAGAGAGATGGACGAATGTCTCTGTCACTGTAACTAGAAAAGGAAGCTTTGTTTAAAGTGCCTTGGTTCCCTTGATTAGTGAAATGGTCCAACATTGGCAAAAATTTGGTTGCACAGCCCTGAGGTAATGATATATTCTGGAAGGAAAGGCTTGAAAGAAAATTGCATGTTACTTGATAATTACCATTTACATCACGAGTGTGAACCGTAATTATGTTTGCTCTTGTGGTAAAAAGTTTAAATTGTTTTCTTTTGTATGAATAAAGCCAAAAATATCCAGTTCTCTGCATCTAACTTCTGGTTGTTATGGTTACAGTACAGAGTTATTGCATAGAGAGCTGATAGAGATCCCATGGCCACAAACTGTTACTGACTCTTACTCTCCCTCCATTGGAATAAATGACTTTATGTGTGTGATGTGGACCAGATGAATCCGTAGTTGAGAAGTTACTGCAACTCTTCCCTGTTTCCCCACTCTGTCTCTTTTCAGTTCAGCGATAAAATCACTAGGGCAGCACGGCAGACTGACAGTTCCAGGCTGACTGATGTCCAAACCAGAGACAGATTTAGGTTAAAGAGGTGGAAACAAAGACAGATGACCCGTGTCTTGGCAAATAGCACAAGCGTACACCTCTGTAACCACATGTTCACACATCCTGTATGTCTTAACAGAAATAAATTTGAAAGTAGGTACAGCTTTTATATGACATTAAAAAGGCCTGTCTAACACAGTTGAACATGAACTCCGCTGACATTAATTATCACTGCTGAATCTCGCTTGAACACAGGTAGACATACAGTAATATACGCTGTCTGTACAACACAAAAACTTTGGTTTCAAGGAAACTAGATGCCTTCAGACTTTAACAGCCTTTTGTGCTGACAGAAAATGCAATTAACAGTTATCTCACACAGCAAAATGTGATTCAGAGGCCAATCAACAGCTGCCTTTCATGTGTGCACAGAGAGTCTTGTACTACTGCTACATCAGGATGGTATCCCATAAGAGCACTGCTGTGCCTCCTTCACTGTGTTTACCACATGCATACAGTGCATCGTCGATTAATTCTGCTCACCCACTTATGAAAATCTGAAACACGGTGATAAGAGACCACACGCCAAATGAGCTGAAGATACGAACAATAGAGTCCATCTATGTAATCCATCTAATATCGTAACATCTGCAGCAAACACTTGACAACAATGACACAAGTGTGGAGGGCTGCAGCAGTTGGCTGTGCATCAGCGGTGTGAATTATAAGTTAATCGGTATTTTGGTGAGCAGGAAAGTAGGCCATAAGATGAGCTAAAGGTCTCTCTGTGTCCCCTGGTGATGCATGCTAGTGCCCCGCTAATGGTGGCTAATTTGCTAGTGAGGCATAATTGGGTTCTGGAAGCATAAACTCCACGGGAATTGTGAACACCAGTGGAGGGAGTGGTAGGGCGAGGGAGTGTGTAGCTTAGTTTAGATGCATGACATTACCAACAGTGGATTGTTACAGTATCTAAATGTGCCTTTCTTTAATTTATATTCAAAAGGTGTGAGACTCTTGGAGGGATTAACCATTACCTTTAATGGTATTAATTGTTTGTCTGTTTGTGTGCTTGTGTGTGTGTGTGTGTGTGCACTCTGAGAAGGTGTCTTTATGTAAATGAGAAACTGTGGGAGGCGAAGAGAGGCTTCAAAGCACATGGCTGCTAGAACAATTCTATGGTGCGTAAACACTGGTGTGCGTGCAGCCGCTCTGATCAACTACGAAGAGAGAGAGGAGAAAATACAGCTTGTTATTGACCAATAAATTAAATGCAAGCACATGAAAGTGTTATGAAAGGCGGCCATCTTTTGCATATCCCCAGTGCTGCAATATGCAGCTGGAGAATATTTAATTGCCTTTACCAAATGACACATCCTTAGGCAGGTTTACTATTCAAAGATGAAATACTGCTCCATTCTTAAGCTGCGTGCTACACGAGGATGCATTGTACCGTTCTCAGTTTCTGCTTTCTGCTTGTACTTCTTCTTACTGTCAACTTCTCACAAAGCAGCAATGAAAATAATTCACTGTGGCATTTTTGATATTGACATATCCAACTGGCAAATGAGTTTGCGTGTGAGTCAGACAGAAATAGGTACAGTATACCACAGCGATATCACGCTTTGTGCCCATATACAAGCAGTTAAGCACATAGAGACTGTGCGCTGCTAACGACCCCTAAGTTTCAAATCACAGTCAAAATAACCTTTCCACCACTTTTACTACATCCTGACTCAAAATAGAAAACTTGTCTCCAACTGTGTTGACACAGAAGAGTGTGCATTTCATTGTCTCATTTCTGACTTGCTGAGACACTTGATGTCTGCCATACTCGGTTCCTCTTGTCCTGCTCAATTACACACACCCGGAAAGGCTTGAGGTAGCTTGCTCGCTCAGAGCGCTCCAGTGAAACCTCAATTTGTGAAAAATGAACTATATTGAAAGTATTGATGTTTCCTGGTACTGCGTGACTGACACTGTTTTTTTCTGTTTTTTGTTTTTATAAAGTTTGTTTCCTCAGCTCAGTCAATCAAGTACATGTTGTTTTTGTCTTATAATTGAGGATATATCCAAACCTGAGACGTCGCTCCCTTTGCATCAGTCTCTAGATGTTTGAATTGAAAAATGTGCTGTGTAAGTTTTCATTTCATTATTCTCTCTCTGCATTATATTATGTTGTCAAACATGTCCAAAATCCAGTATTAGAAATGCAGTTCTCAAGTGTGATTAAGTGCTGGTCTTGCAAAAATCTAGCAAAGATGAAGTTGCCAAGGTTTAGCTGAATGATGAAAGTTAGATTTGAGAGTCAAGTTTATTCATTAAATGCTTTAAACTTTATCTGTCTCTCTGTTTAAAAACTGCAGTTGTGCTAGAGCTAAATGCTAATGTTATCACGCTAACATGTTCACTACTATATCCCCAGTATTTTAAATGGTACAAAATGCAGAGTAAAGCTAAAGCTGATGGCAGTGTCATTCGTTTTGCAGGTGTTATAGTGTTAGAAAGTTGAGAAGAGAAACTTGAATGTGTTCAGGGAATTCGTTCAAAAGTTGTCAACACATTTCACTCAGAAACTACAGTGTCATGATGGAGCAAGAGCAAAGGTCATTAGGATTCATGCTCTGTGGACCATGAGTGTCTTGTTGCAGTTTATCCAACCTCATAGACCTGCAGCCTCACAGACCTGCATCCTCACAGACCTGCCTCAGCCTCACAGACCTGCATCCTCACAGACCTGCATCCTCATAGACCTGCAGCCTCACAGACCTGCATCCTCACAGACCTGCAGCCTCAGCCTCACAGACCTGCATCCTCACAGACCTGCATCCTCACAGACCTGCAGCCTCACACCTCGCCCCCCCACCTCGCCCAGCCTCACAGACCTGCAGCCTCACAGACCTGCAGCCCCCCCAGCCTCAGCCTCACAGACCTGCAGCCTTGGTGACATTGAATGAAAGATTGTGTTGCTTGTTAATGTGGTTTTGTGGTGCTGAACAAAGACTTTCCATGAAGTGCACTTTACAAGCATTACATAATTTACTGCAGTATTTGTTATTACTGCCCCTGATGTGGCTTTCATATGACTAACTATTACTCAACTGTTATTGAGAAGAAGAAACACAATTGTTCAGTCCTTATTTCTCTTCCTTTAAGCACTTATTCAACAGTTGCTGTAAAATCTCCTGGAGTTGGCAAACCAGTCAGGGGATACTCTCTGTTTGCAGTAGTGTTAGATCTAACCCAGGTATAAGAAAACTGCCACCTAGAAACCAACAAAGGACAATGCTCCTGGGGAAAAGAGCAGCCTTATCTTATTTTCTTGAGATGTTTAAAATTGGGTATAGGGGCAAAGCTACTGTGCCAACACCAACCTGTTCAATATAGATCTTGACAAGTAAATGGAGTCACCGCTGCCTGTGTCTGATACGCAATAAAACTTTTAAGATAATATCTTCATCATCTGGAGAAAGAATCCTTTTGCTCCTGTAGTGTATGCGTCTTCCTGGAAGCCAGGGGAAAACTGTGTGTGTTGTTTTAAAGATGAAAACTTATTTTTAATATCTGTAGTGCACTCATGAAAGGAAGCTCAGAAATGCTGGTTGCCATGGTGAAATCATATTTACTATGTATTTACCTGTATGTGCATGGTTGTGAGTGTGTGTGTGTTCCACGATGTGAAACAGGCTGAGAAAAGGCTCAGGTGTGGATATGTGGGCGTAATCAGGCCTCTATTCCCTCAGCTGACAGCTCTTTTACCCTCTCCGTCTGAAGTCAGCTTCTTCACGAGGAGCCAATATATTACTGTTGCCTGGCCACAGGGTCGTCTTTGGAGAGTTTCAGGCCCTCTCTCAGATAACCACTAAAACTCTGTCCCTGCAAAAACCAGACAGGCACTGTGAGTCACCTGGCACCGCATCCAGCTCGATTTCTTCTCTGTTTGAGGCAGTTTACTTTCACTGGGCTCAATTTCTTTTGCTCTTCTGTTTACCTCCATGCTAGCATCTGGTTAGTGTTAGTTATTATTAAGATTAATCCTGTATCTGTTTAGTTGTCACATGGTAATAATCTTGTGATGGCATCTTTTACTGTTGCCTCGTGCCTGCTGTATTAGCATCACATCGCTTTCTATAGCTGGGAACAGAAATCCAGCTGATTCATGGCCAGAATAGAAATATTGTTGTTCAAATAAACTGTTTCCTCAGTGGGTCAGCCAGAATATGTTAGCTGGGATAAAGAAGCTCTGTCAGGACGCAGTGGAAAGGGGTTAGTCATTATATGTATTAACATATCTAAATACAGTTGGGCTCTGATCGCTGGAAGAAAAAGTTTCAGACAGATTAATGTCTGAAAACTGGATCAGTATGTTCCCTCTTGTTCTAAATTTAATAAAATAAATGAATAATTAAATTTGGTCCCAGTTACATGAATGCTGGTGGTTGTTAAGTAAACACACTGTAGCTCGCTTGCAACATCAACTGTCTTTGTTTCGTCTTCTGTGAAGATGTCAAGTCACTAAAAACTCAGGAACATTTGTGGATCTGTAACATGAAACCTGTGAAAGTTGACTCCGGGCTCCTTCAAACTGGCAGTTGTGGTTCCCTTGAGGATTTGTTAAAATGGATGATTTTTCCAAGTAACTGTTTGTTTGACATGTCCAGGAGACTGGAGTCCTACAAATAAGACACATGAAGGAGCCACAGAATCCTCCTCATCTTTGATGAGAAACGAATGCATCTCTCAACCAGTATCATCTGTCCACCAATAATTTTCCCATTGTTTGTTGCTTTAGCTAGACAAAGAGGCAGACACAAAACAAAACTGGCAAACCCTGGAGTAGCCATGGCTGCATTATTGCTTAATTAACTGCCGTGCAAGCCACCAACGAAAGCTGCCTTAAACCCTGGTTATTTAATTAGCTTTGAAGTTGCACTACTTGGCAACATCCCATTTAAAACATGCATTCTGCATCAGCATGTTCCAACACTTCAGACTTTATAATGATTAGATTAAGTTAGTAATTAATACTTTTCAAAATGCTATAAAAGCATAAGATGTCTAAACAGCATAAATGAATCCAAACACCTCTGAGACCATGGAGACTGAGTCAGCAGCCTGTTGAGCTTATGGCTGTGCCTCCCGCCAAATAAATACATAAATAGATATCAGAAAAAAGCATAGTGTTCTTTGTTAATATGCTATGAGCCCTGAAATCCTCTTCAAAGCCTTTTTAGCTGTTCCCAAATATCACCTTGTTACAGAGGGTGACAGAGCGCTCCCTGAATGGGGCCCTCAGCTGTTGAATACTGAGGATCTTGAACGCAGATTATTTATCCCAGAATGCTAAAGACTAAAGTAGTTGATAGAAAAACTGCTTCCTGCTCCCGAAAGACTCGATCAATGTAAGCATAGAAACAAAATGTATCTTTGTGACCCATGATTGAGTCTGTAACTTGTTCACTCATTTATATATTTCTGAATTTCTGTTTTAAGCCAGACGCTTTCTTCTATTCATTTCTACAGACTGGATTTATCAAACTGTGTGCTGACTCATGACCTCGCAATTCAACGTATGGTCTTGTGCGATGAGTCTGCACTTGCTGAGTTGTTAAAAGATGATGTGTTTAAGTGTTGGTGGTGCATTAGGAACATCTAGCTAAATGTAATGCAGTCTAACACAGCAGTCCTGAAGCTTGTGATACTCAGTGTGTGTTAAAACTGTTTCTCAGAGCTGTTTGTTCAACTTTATGGTCATTCTGGGAGCTGCAGTTGTATTGTCTGCATCATACAGATAGGTGTTTCTGTTATTTTGTTCACTCCAGTTACATCAGCGAGGGTAGGTTAAATATAATAACATATAATCTACAGAGTCAAACTTAAAAGGAGAGTAGCGGTGGCCAGCGCAGCGAAGAAGATGATGTCGAAACAAATCTACAAAACATTTCTATTTAAATATCATCTTAAATTGCAGTTACTTTATTTAATTTTTTTAATTTTCCCATGTTTTTGGGTGTAAGTGATTAAGCAGTGAGTCAAAGCCCGTCCACTAAAGTTCTTGTTTTTGTCTGACAGGCTTTGACTGTTCTAACATTACAGATAGGATTCCTACAGAGACAGAGCTTTTTATTAAAGAGAGCACAAAAATACCAGAGTTATTGAGAAATATTCTCTTGTAACAATTATGTGCAATTTTATAAAGCAATTACATGGCCATGATTTGATTATTTACACGTTTTGAGCAACACCGAGCTGACAGAAGTTTCAGAAAAAAGAGAAGAAGTGACAAAGCTAAAGAGGATAGAAGATCGGTGTGGGAAAGAGGATGTGGGGTCTCCGTTTGGGAGCAGCAGAGTAAAGGAAGCATGGAGGATGATGACGATCACGGTCAGAGATGAGGAGAGAAAGATGGATGAGAGCTGTGGCAGGACTCTGCAGTGAAGCATGGAGAGGCAAAGGCAGAAAATAGGAGCAGTGTGGTTGTCTCGTCTCGTGCGACCCTGTGTCACCGGCTGCAACACTGGCTCTGTCTCCTTGTGGACACTGGAAACACAAAAGCTGTTTGAAGTTATCCACAGCCTGTGGACAGAGCTTAGTGGTGTATTTGATTTAAAAAGTGAGAAGTGATGACAGAGTATCTTCTTTCACAGTATTTCATTTTAAGTGTTAACGTGTGTCACATTTTCAGGGGACAAGACGTATGATTAAATGGTGAATTTCCAGGATCCACTTAAGCAACTGGATAACCAGACTGAACAGAGGCACAGCCTCAGCTCTGACAGCTGTAGCGCGATGATTTTCAAATAAACACTTCAACTGTGAACAATGGTGAGTCAAACATGAGGTTATCTCCTTTGAAGACTTACATCAAGAAAATGTTGAAATGGGATTTTCAGATGCAGAGCACATTTCTCCTCCTTTTGTTTTATTTTTTTAAATCCGCTATTCCCTCCTCTCCACACCTGAAAAAGAACAATCTAGATTCTGAGAAAACATTAAAGATCCAGCCCCCAGGACAAACCCCTGCTGGGCACACCTGTCAATCAAAACTCTCCCAGCTCGATTCACTGAAGGATGATTTTCTGTTTGCAGATGACATCAGCGATAGAACGATCACCCATTTATCTCCAGGCTGTGCTAAAAATTGCCAACGAGACGTTTGTCAGTGTATTTGGGATACGGTTGTAGTGCCTATTGATCCTTGTCGAGATGAGATAAATGAACACTCAGAAAGGCAAGGACAAAACAAAGAGGAAAAAGGAATTAGGTCTTTTAAATTTGATTTCAGACAAGCTCCCTCTCAAAACCTTTTCTTTAACCAGAAAAGTGAGTGCTGTGACTGCAGCTGACTCTGAGGTAGCTGTTTTACAAACTGCCCACAGTCAGGTTGTCAGAGCAGAAAGCTTCCTCTGAAGTGCAGTAATTCCACCTTGTTTCATTGAAACACAACAAAAAATCTTAACAGGTTACAAACTTAAAGCAGGTATAGTCAGTATTTATGCATTAAAAATGGATGACAGTTCTACTTTTATGGGAAAGTGATTGTTTGTTGTGATGAAGCTGCAAAACCTGCAAACCTAACTGACATTTTTTGGCCACTTGGGGGCAGCAGAAACAGATTTGACATGTAAACTTCACGCAGAAAAGGCCATGGAGCACCAGGCACCTGCTTTTTTTTATTACTTATTTAGCTTTTCAGCTAAACAGCTAGCTGCTGCAGCTGAAAACATTATGAATGTGGTAAGAGTGGTCATTTGATATGTGGTCAAAATCATTTACAGCTGCTCAAAGGTTCTTTGTGTAATGTCCCTCATTTGGTGTTTGGATGCTGGTGGTTTAGAGCGCTGTCTGACGCATCGGCCTCTCGTTCTTAGGTTTTCCTTTGTCACACATCTGTATATAACACCCTGCTTTACTTTTCAACATGCAGCAGGTTGTTATATTTACTAAAGTAAAATGAACCCGTTCCTGTTTGGCTCTAAATGCTGATGCCGTGACCACTCTCACTGACATCAGTGCCGTCTTGGTGGTTTTCCATCTTCACCACCTTCTTGTTTGGATCCACTTCTGTCCATCATGCCCCTCGGTAAAGTGAAAGCTTCAAGCCTTGGCAACCAGGTTTATAAATTTGTACTAAATCAGTCAATTAGGTCAGGCCCTCCTCTGCGCATGCAGGCAGGCAGCTCCTCACCTACAAGGCCTTACATGGCTGTGATCCAGCCTGTCCCATCTGTCTAAGCTCCTTAACTCTCACTGGCCGACTCGCTGTTTCCTCCCTCTCCCTTCCTCTCATCGCTTCAGATTCTGCAGACTACGATATAAACTTCTTCATTGTTGTCCAACACTGACAAATGTTTTTAATTCAATACGCAGCCACAGTTTATGTCTGTTTAATGCAAAGCTATGTTAGGAACAGCTTTATTTAAAAAAGAGTCAGGACTAGCAGATAAAATATTACTGTTCTAACGTTGCCAACTCTGTAACAAAGGTGTTTTCTTGATGCACCGTGAGCTGCACATGTGTGGGGTTTGATTATGAGGTGTGTTGGTGAAGGATGCTGTGGAAGAAGAGGGCCAAGGTGGCCTTGATCCCCCACACTACTGTAGAAAACAGCTGGGTGTTAATTGAAGGGAGACCCTCAGAGGTACTGGACCCGGCTGCTGCTGGGGTGCTGCAGGGTTCAGGCCTCGGTAAAATCCCAGGGTCCCAGGCCTGCTGTTCTCTTCTGTTACCCACAGCACAGCAGTCAGAGGGGGTCGAGCGTTCCTTGAGCTAAACAGTAAAAGCCAGGAAATTCCCCTTTACCATACATACAGAGCATGGCTAATCCAAAGCTGCATTACATTGAATTTTATAAATGAATACAGTCTGGGTTCTTTATTTGACAGTGTAACTCTGATTTAAAGCAAAATTCCTGAGCTGCTGTTAATTGATGTGAGTTCCATGAAATGGAAAAACTCCCTCATTTCCATGTGTGAAGAGATAAGCCAGTGCACTCTAACTTTTTAGTTTCAAAAAGATGAACAGAGTGGTTCGTCACATTTTCAGACGGCTAACAGCAGCTAGCTAATTAACTAGTTATTAACTAGCTAGTTGACGCTCTGTGTGTCCAGAATCACTTCCTGTTTACTACATAGTGCATTATATTTACTCTCTGAATCCCAGTCATCATTGGCAGAAGCAGCAACACCTGTACTGGAACATTGGTACATGTCTTTTTAAACCACAGATACAGACTTTTTTAAAAACAGTGAGTGAATAAAACGTGGGAACTAGATCGTAAAGCTTTAATAAATTAGGGAAATGATTCATTATTGTTATAAGTCAGTTGTTTATTGATTAGCTGGCAGGGGAAACCTGAGTAGCCACTGGAAAACATGGACAATTAATTTCAACCTTTGAATGAATTATAAAGACATTCACAAAATGTATGGTTGTGTTCTTCAGTGTTCAGTATAACCATGAGCACCACCTTAACCAGATGCTTCGAGCATAAATGTTAATCGTGCTTCAGTTGCAACGGCTGGAGAGAAGAAACAAACAAAATATCTGGCTTTTTGTTGAAGCTTTTTGTATGAACATTTTGCAACTGTGCAGACACGCTCACAGAAAACAAAAAGATCTTCCTCCGTGTGTTGATAAAACAATCTCTGCTGTAAATTGGTAATATGTAAATGTAATTTAAAGCAGACATCTGAAATGTTTTGCATAACTCAAAGTAGATTCACTGTGTGTCTGTTAAGTTTATTAGTCTTTTACATTCTGATGAAATGAGCTGTTTCTCCATGTGAAGGAGTCAGCATGGAAACACTGAGGAATCCAGGTGTGGTTTTATGTGTTAGGTGTTATAGCGATGGCGTGTCACTACCAAACATGGCAGTTTTTCAGTGTGTTTTAGAGAAGGATGACAAATGCAGAGGCCTCATGTAGTTCAGTGGTTTTAATACCAGTAGAGGCATCAGTCCTCATCATTTCTTCATCTGTCACGTTTATGGATTTCTGTCTGGGTTAAATTACTCACTGGAGCCGAGGAAAAAATCAAGCCTCAAGGTTTATTTAGAGATACTCCCATTAGACATTTCTCATATACATTCCTCCTGTCTTGTTTGCTGTCCATGCCCTCTGCCCATCAGCTCTCTGTCTGCTTCAACTCTTATCAAGAAGAAGTTAGAAATATAAAGGTTTTGTTTACATGAGAGTCAGTCCCAGGATTAGAAATCCTTTTCATATCTAGACATACGTCCTAAACTGTCATTTTACATCTGTGTGCCTGAAGCATTTAATTTATTGTGTCACTTTAATCACATAGTTTCAAAGCAGATGCATGTATGAATGCATGTGTGTATATGCAAATTGGTTAGAAATGGAAAGAAAAACAACATAAACACCTTTGTCTCAGATTCCCTCAGTTAATGTTGTGATAATGTTGTGGAGGAGAGTGCCTGCCAAACATTTCAAAACCTCCCTCAAGTGCTGAATGTGGTTGAGTGACTGTGGAGACCAGTCATTTTCATACTCAACAAAATGTTTAGTTTAATTTTTCCCCCATTTATTCAGGCTTTCCCCTTCAGTTTGTCACCTGTCTTTAGGCGAACGTGTCCAGTTTTACTCATTCAAACATCAAGGTCTGGATGTGCAAAGCCGTGCTACCAAGGATAAAAAGTGGTAATTTGAGTAATTATGCACAATTGTTTACAGCATTAATTAATAAATATAGACAGTGTGAAATTAAAACGCCTGGACTCAACGCTTTCTTTGTTATTCTGGCTCATAAGGTGAGAATCAAGGCTTCTAACAAAAAGGAAAGAACCAACAAACTCAACCTGACGGAGGAAAAATCCACCAACCCACACCAAACATACCATATGCAACATTATTGTTCAGTTTCCTCTGTAGCTGGCCCACGTCCAAGAGGAACCTTTGCCACATTTCTCAGCCAACTCCATGATTTAACATCGCTTTAAGCCGTCTGAAATAAACACGTTGAGAAAGAGATAAATGATGGATAATTACTGCACGAGTTTAGTTGGAAGTACCTGAGGGTGAATACCACAGGTGTGATACAAACAAGCAATCTCAGCACTTTCTCACTGCAGGTTAAAATACTTTAGAGTTTAGTTTTTTATGACATTCTCATCAACATTGTGATGACAAAATGCTTACACATGTTACAGACTACATATTTTATCATTAAACTTGGAGGAGAAGTTAAAAAGTAGTAATATAGCCTAGAATTATTTAGGATTCTACCTTGTTTTCCTCCCTGTGCTTCCCAGGAGGATGTAACAGAAATACCTAAAGACATAATTAATTAAATCAATTCAACATGGACCCAGATAAGCTGCGTAAAATGAACAGATTAATTAAAAATAATCCATTATTCTCTTTTTTAAAAACCTACACTTGCCCATTAAGTTTCCTAGCTACCGTGGCTAACCATTAAAGCAGTGTTTGTTTCAGGTCTGACGGTTCACAAAAGCACACTGAGCAGCCTCCTGCTGTTCACAGTCCTCCTTTCACTTTGCAGGGGTATAATATCTCCTGACAATCTGCAATCAGATACACAAACATTACTGCCTACACAGAGCCAAACTTTAAAAAAAATAAACTTTTCAAGACCTTCAGACACCTTCAGATTTCTGACACCTTTGAGCAGAGGAACCAGTTACATCAAGAAAGCCTCGAACAAACCATGCAGTCCATAAATACCTGCTGATATTAGTCAACTGATGAGTCCAGTGGTTCCCAGCCCCCAGGGGGCAGCGAGGTGAATGTGAGGGGTTGTGAAAAGATTTAGAATTTAGTGGGAAGAAAAAGAAGAAAGCCAATGCCTTTTGTGCTGCACAAAAATTTGAAATGACTTTTCTAAAGTTGTGTGAAAATGTTGGCTATGACCAGTAGGGACATGTCTCCACCAGTGTCAATTAAAAATGCCATCAGTTAGTTTCTAACACAGTTTGAATTGCACTTCTCTTGAACACAGTAGACCTGAAACACCAGTGCAACATTCACCTCTCCTACTGTACTGCTTTTGACCCACACTGAGGATTATATTAAATTCCACCACATTGATTCAACTGGTTTAGTAATGCTCTGTGAATTCTGCAAGAAGCAGTGATTTTTTCAGTTTAAAGAGCGTCTCCCTGCATGATCACCCACTAAATTGGCTCCTGCCACTGGAATCCTAATGAGTCAGTTTGTTTGAGGTTTGTGAGCGAGGCTATTGTGATGCAAATTTACATTGAAACCAGCGCTTAAGACCAAAGAAAAATCTGGAATACCTGACATCAGATTTTAAAGTCCCAATGATTTGTTTATCAAATAATCCCACCACTTGCCCACTTCAAGCACTGTTGGAATATCAAAACATGGGGAGCTTTGATATGCAAATACTGTGTAAGGGGATATAAAACATTCTGTTTTCTCTCCGTTCACCACATCAGGCTGCGACAAAGATGCTGCTTAGTCTCATTTCTGACACAAAACGGTCCATTAAATTCTATTTAAAGATGGCTCGGGTGAGCCCATTTGACAGCACCTCCTACACCAGAACCCACAAAAGCTGTTAAATATCATTCTGCATTGTGCCTTTGCTTTGGTCTGTATTTTTGTGCATGTGTCTTTGTTTTGCTTCGTGTTCTGTCACCAGTTGGGCACATTAATAAGCTTTTTTTATGGCTGAGCTGAGGCACACAGCACTCAGCTAAGGTTTGGGAAAGATCACGGAGCTAAAGAGTGATTAATTAGCATGAAACACTCAACGTATGTCTGAGCTCATTAGTTTTTCAGATATGTTGTGAGAAATCAAACGTTCGTCAGAATGATTACAAGTCATCAACAAGAAAAACACCAATGCCAACCTCACTGACACTGCAAGAGAAGTCAGAGAATCCCCACACTCACTCAGAATTCATCCTCTGAGGACCAGGAATTTCATGGCCAGAAGTTGTGAAGATATTTCACTCGAAACCAAAGCGGTCAACCTGCTGGTGGTCCTGGATTAGAAGTCGGCTGACCACCTGTTAGTCAGCAGTATTCATGCATGTCTAGTTTGTGCCAATCCATTTAGATATTTCGCAAGATAATTGAAGACTTTGACGTACTTGTGGTGCTAGAGAAAAAGTCAGGGATCACCAAAATCAGTAGCATCCATCCTGTGGGGATGTAGTAGCTGCTTATTTTACCCTGAACCAAAGTGGTGGTTACCAGGTGCTGGAAGACTTACTCTTCTGTCGCCTCATGTCTGTTTTCTTGCCACAGTCTTTGAGATGAAGAGTCAAAAGAGGAAGCTAATTGTAGCTATGAAGCAATTATTGATTTAGATGTTGTAAATGTTTTGACAGGATGTGTCTGACAGATAAATAAATGCATATCACAGCATTGAAGCTACAGATGCACAGAGCTATAAATAGCAGTGCATTCACTCTCTCCTCTCTAGCTGATAGACCACAGTCAGATGAACCCAGTGGGTGTCCTCAGGTCCCCTGTTGGTCACTAAATGTGTATGCATCTGGTCTTAAGTAACCGTTACTTACAATGTATATGGGAGATTAATTGCTTCTGTTCTTGAATCTTCCCTGACCCCTGCTTTGCTGTGGAGTAGTTTCACAGTTACACAAACAGTGCAACGCCAATAAAGAACGTGGAAATGTGAAGCTGAGGCTGCACCGAGGCCGGGTGTGGACCTATGTTTTAGGATGTTTGCGGGACAGTTTGAGCTCCTGTTGGGGATGCGACCGCCCCATTTGAGGAAGCAGGAGACCACCTGCCGGGATCCTTGGACCCAGAGCAGTCTGTGTGACTGTGTATTCACCTTCTGTGTGAAAAGTACATTGACGCATGATGTGAACAGGCCTTAAGACTGCCATGTGATACACTGATACACTCATACCTCTCATTAATCCTGACAGCCCCCATTGAAGCTTTTGTAAACATTGCTTTGGTTTGTGAATTACAGTCAACATTCCCCATGTGTGCACTGCAGTAAGACAGACAAATGTCAGGATATGAACAATGGATGAGCGTGACACACATAAGCCTGAACCACTGACTCTTGGAAATATGTAACTAATTGTAATCCCAGGTATACTGTAATCACAGATAAACAGCAGTGTGTGGTTTTGCTGTGAATAAATGCCACCTGTTTGTTTCAGGTGCTTGTACGTCAGTCATCCCTGGTGTCTTCCAGACACTCACGTTAGGGCTTCGTTCAGCTGATGTAGCATGTGTGAGGCTGGTGTGAGGTCAGTTCATCACGGACACGCCAAAACCTGAGGAGGGAAATTGTTGCAGGCTGAAGCTGCGGCGATGAATGAATGAAAAGCCGAGCGACGGGGATGGCGGTTACCTAAAGAATGGCTGTCTGAACGAGCAGGGCACAAATATAAACACACATATGCCTCCTTCACATCAAGAGAGAGTGATAGCACAGCGGGACATTTCCTCCTCCTTAATGGCTTTGTCTCTCTCAGCTCACTTTTATTTTTTCAGAAGGCACAGAGGCCCTGAGCCTATGTATGTTGAAAAGGGAGAGCAGTGGTGATGCATAAGACATTAGCCTTGGGAGCAGTGTGTGTGTGTGTGTGTGTTCTCTGCACTTGACTGTGGCCATAACAAGGCTTTTTTGCGGGGATTATTTTAGCATAATTTGTGCCATGAACACGGCGTGCATGTGCAGTCGTGTGCATCTTGTGGGTAAGCAGAATAAAAGACGTGCTGGGGTTTTGGTGGGACGGGGTGTTGGGGGGTAAATGATGTGTTTGGGAAAGGAGTAATGTTGGGCTTCTGGGGAGGGTTTTGGGCTGGAAAGTGCTGGCACAGTATCACAACTGGCACAGCAAGGAACAGAGTCGTTCCCTGAAAGCTGTAAGATCCACACAGCCGGGAAGACTATTATCTGGCTGGGGATGGGACTTGTTTACTGCTGGCTATCACTCACACTGCTAGCAGGCAACATCTCAGAATAGAGAGTCACGATGTGAGGACTTCAGTGATTTAACACAGAGACATGTTACTGGTTTGGTGAACTGAAAGCGAGGAAAAAGTGTGTATCTACCATGAACAAATGAGTCTACATGTATGCTGATCTCAGCTTCTATCGTCTTACATATTCACCTTCTTCACAAACACACATTTTATTTCCCTGAGATGAGTGAAGACCCACCCCTGCCTCTGTTGGTTGGCCAAGGTGGCGACGGGTCTTCGAACACCTGGGGTGAAAAAAAAGAAGAGAAAAACCCACATAATTTTTCCTCTCTCCATTTTTGTTTTCTGTCAACTATTGATTAAAATGGAAGAAACATCCTGAGGGACACATCAAGAAGTACAGTGGTCAATTGTACTGCAGGGCTAATGGTTTAGATGCAGGGCTGCTTTACAAGACAAGGATCTGAGTTTATTTTGTACAGCCAGCAGCTAGCATTTCAGAAATACTGAGATCAAGAGTCCATTTTCCTGTTTTATTTATTTTACTTAACATGTTTAACAGTTCAGTGGAGGTTTAAAGGAGCAGTTATTGAACCATAGTGCTACAGACACATTTGAGAGTATCAAACATTGTCATATACTGAACGCTGAGTCAGATTCTTGTTTGTTTCTGTTTATTTAATCTTTAATCTAATGGTTCCTAATTCAATGAACTTTTCTAGTCTTAGAGATTTTTTTATTTTGGTAAATGTCCCTCTTAAACATAGTCTAACCTCAGTACCTGTGCCAGTTTCTGTTTGATGATTCCTCCATCCTACAGAGGCAGATATTAAAAGTAAAAGCAGACGTGCCGGTTGAACAGCTGCTTTCTGCTGCTCTGTCTCCAGGCTGTGGCTGATGCTGTGGTAACGGCAAAGCTAAAGCAAATCTCACAGAAAAGATTTGCACAAAACATTTCTACATGACTCATAAAGACAAGTGAGGGAGAGCATTAAACGGAGATCAGCAGAGACAGCGAGATAACGTGGGGGACGCAGTGACTGTGAAGTGCCCACAGCCACGACGACAGCGACAGCTCAGGCTCGACTTTGACTCTTACACTGAGGGTTACTTATGCATTACTTTCTTTTGAGTCACGCTCAGAAACCCTGGTGTGTGGGAGTGAGATGCATCTGTTATTGATCACGCTGACAACGTTAATGTCTCAGTCAAACCCTGCTGCGAAGAAAAAATATTCAAATGTCAGAAAAAGTATACACATGTAATTAGTCATTAGTCAGCAAACGACACACACAGGCATGTTACATGTCAACAAAATTATCTTCATCTGAAAGATGTGCAGTACTTAAACAAATAACAATGCAAGCAGAAAATCTTAGCTTTCCAGGCTCAAAGTTAAATGTGAAAACACTAAAATTCAAACTTACATGACTAATGAAAGAAAAGAAAATTGACGTGTAGCTCAATTTGTTCCTTGGCTTCCCTTCAAGATTTTCCAGTGGATTATCCAAAAAGCTTACAAGAACAGGCCCTTCCCTACCATCCACATTGCTGCCAAACTGCAAAAAAACAGAAAACAAAAAAACAGCTAGAGTAATCCCCCTGCGAAAAAACACTAATCTGCTCCCCAAAACCTGCTAATTGTCCATTTGGTTACAGATCCGGGTAAACACAAAAGAGCACCGCTCGCTCAGTGAGCACAATTTACACCCACCCACAGATGTCTTGAGCAAGATCAATGCAAAAAGCCTAGAATTGCTTAACACCCATTATTTCAGTAAACACAGTCTAAATAAAGCTGAAACAGCACACGGTTCAAACAAGACACTCAGAGTTTGATACGACTAAAGTAACTCCCGCATTGTGTAACATGTTGTATATAGAAAATGGCTTCCTTTGAGAGCTTCTGTGAACAGTGAGCTTTGAGTTGGGAGTTCCAGTTAGGCTGTCAGAATGGCAAAGAGCAGCTGGTACAGTAATGTTCTGGATCTAAGAGTCACTAATTGCTGTAGCAAAGTGCTGCAAATGAAAAATGAGAAGGAACTGTGTACCCTTCCTTCATTAATTAACTCCACATCTAGTTTGCAAGCTGGTTTGATGGCTACCAAAGCAAGAAATCCTAAGCAGTTAAAAAAAGAAAATAAAACATATATAGCATTTTTGTGGCAGTTTGACACGGTGGGATATAATTAAGATCACTGCTCACCAAATAAAGGCTCGCTGGAGGTGCTGTAGCTGAAATGCATAATGAGCAGAAAAGAGTCTCTGTGCAGCATTCATCTATAGAAGACAAGCTCCTGTGCTTCTTCAGGCATCATCATCACATTTTAATAAATGTGTACCTCTAAATGGTAGAGCTGTGACGATACACTCAGAGACCAGATTTGAACATTATCTTTTGCCTGTGTGCAAACTGAAGCTGTGTGTGATCTTCTAAAAACAAAAAAAAATAAAAACAGCATAAACAATAAAAAGAAATAAAGCTACATTTGTCTTAAGATACACTGCTCGTGTTAGCCGCGGTGTACGGCTCTATTCTCTTACACTGCTAACATATCGTTCATGTCCTGCCTGTCCTGCCTGTCGCTGTTTATTTTCCCAAAATGCTGAATATAAAGGAGTTGCAGCTGGATGCTGTGTTGTAAGACAGCTTTTCACCACAACGAGAAATATCATCAGGAGGAAACAGGACTTTAAAAAAGTGTTGGAGCCCTGGAGGACAGTGTGAGGGACATGCAACCAGAACTGAACACAACATAAATAGTCCCAGTTTTCAGCCGCTGCATCATCAACTGCAGACATGAAATGTACAACTTGTTGGGTAACATTTTGGTTGTCTGTCTAACGTGTGACTGGTGAGATGGATACGCTCCAGTTTTAATTAATTCTGTCTATATGTTATCGTATGTTGGACCGTGAGCGCTGTCAAAACATGTCTGAGTCCACAGAGGAGCGGTGGCTGAATGTTCCCAGGTGACGGAGTAGACGAGGTGTTACTCATCTACGGTTCTTTATTTATCTTTATGTATCTATTACAGTAGATAAATCTGACGTGGCAGCTCTCTCTCAGTCAGTATAACAACGTACGTTCTTTCTGTTAAATTCAGGAC
The DNA here is from genome assembly GCF_001640805.2 of Lates calcarifer. Classification (NCBI taxonomy): domain Eukaryota; kingdom Metazoa; phylum Chordata; class Actinopteri; family Centropomidae; genus Lates; species Lates calcarifer. The sequence goes on from NC_066833.1 coordinate 9,414,095, forward strand.
ATGTTCTCTTAGAAGTGGAAATAGAAACTTACATGGATCCATCCATGTTTGACTAATCTGAATCAAATGAAATTCTGTCTGAATTAAAACATGAGTTCTAAGAGTAATTGTCCAAAGCACAGCTTATGTGATTCAGCAGATACCTCATCATCAAAACAGTCAGTATTTTCAGAAGCTCAGAGGAAAAGAGAGGAGAGCACGCTTACATAAGAACAGCTGTGAATATTTTATTTCTGTTTTATTTGAGTGGGATTCAGGAGCATGAGGCCTTGTATGATAAATAGGTGTTAATGTTGGATATGTGAGACGCTGTGTGTGTTATGTCGAGGTCTTTGGCTGATTTTGAGAATTTAGCTCGAGAGAGAGGCTCGATGCTTCTCCTTGACCTTTTTCTTTTCCAGCAGGGAAGGTATGTGGTTTAATTAGCCATGCCTAGAATGTGATAGGGATAAATTACATTATATAAATGATGTACTTAGCCCAGTGGCCTTGTCTGAGGTGACTTCTCATTTTACGCAGTGCTTATGCTAAAGAAGACTGTGGTTTAGGAGACGGATGGACTCCAAACCGCTGAAAAGGTATCAGACATCCAACCTGGGAGTTGATCAGTCTCCTCAACCACTTTATTGACCAGTGTCCTGGAGACAGCTGTGGAAAAATAAACAAAATGGTTCCCTCTGTTAGAGCAATACAACAGTATTTTCTGTTAGCAAAGTGTATATTTTTTGGAGTAATGTTTTCAGTCCTCACACAAAGGATGTTAAGGCTTTCAGTGAGTGACAGCTGCACTAATCAATAGTTTTTTATTAACAATGCATCAAATAACTGTGTGTAAAGAAAAAGGAGTCTGTCTCCGTGATAAACCCAGAGAGAATTATCACTCAGCTGCACAGCTCCCCTCAGTGCAACAAAGCTTTTTACTGTCTTTTTGATCATTGTTCGGTTTGGAGCTGAGGATTTGTGGTAGGGACCAAAGCTGGAGCAAAAACCAAAAGGAACACTGAAGCGTGACACGTTTGCTTTAATAACTTTAATGCTAATGTCCAGTATAGTTCACTGAAATAACTATACTGCAACAGAAATGTGCTTTTTAATCTACACATTTAACCATTTCATTCAACTTGCACGCATGTTTTTTAAAGAAAGAATGAATTATTGTATTATTATCATTATTACAATAACAATATAAAGGTCAAAAAGTGCTGAAAAATACTGAAACAGTTACATAACTGATGGTTAAATAAAGGAGGAGATTCTCAGTGTGACTTCAGCAGCAGATCTCTAACAATTAAAGCCTGTTCTTTTCTGGATTTCAACAAATTGTTTGTGATAATAGCCCGACCACTAGGTAAGTAACTTAACAGATGTCTTCTAAGTGAAAATACATTCAGCGATTAATTACTTCATTAGCCTGCTGCTGGTCTAATTATTGCATCAATAGCGCTCATTAGATGATCTTGACCTCCAGTTGGACGTCTTCTGTCTCCCTCAGCCTCCGTCTCGCTTCGACTCCAGCTGCATGGAAAAGTTAAAAACCCATTCACACAGCGCCGGACAGAAAACTGACAGCTCATTACAAGTTTCAAAATGGAGTTCAATTCTGTGTGATCTATTAATCTATTCTGTTCTTCTGCCTATCCACAGTCATTTCTCCTTTCATTAAGTAGAACAATAGCCTCAATGCCACGGAATTCATTACACGCAATCAAAAGCAGATCCTCAGGGCCCATTTAATTCACTTTCATTATTAACATTACCACTATTATTAATATGTTTAAGTAGACGGCTGCTGTGACGTCGTGTGATGCTGTTGAAATGTTAATCCACCGTTTTGGCAGGTGCTATTTTGTCACTGGAGGTGATCAGCAGCTGTGTGTAGATGGACAGAAACAACACGTTTATTTAGATGTTAGATTGTCTGACATCAGATTTTATAATTTATTCAGACACTGTTCATACACGTCAAACAAAATGTGATAATAATAATGATATAAATGTAATAGAAATAAGAATTCACACCTGTGCCTCGCCGTCACACTGCATTGTACACACATTTTATCACAGTGCACTCTGCAGTTTACAATACAACAGCAGCAGATTTAGCACTTTGACAAGTTTGGAATTTCACACCGAAGACAGAAACCTCATTTTTAGCTGATTACACTCAGTTTTTCACACTGAAATGATTGAATTGACTGAGAGAGTTACCAGCTTACAGCTAGCTAGCTAATTGAGGCTAAATCTGTGAGTTTTCTGAAAGTTCTGTCTGCACAATATCTTCTATTTATCCAATAAAAAGCTCTTCAACAGTCTTTAAACACGTGGGTTTGGAGCTGCCAAACATCTTCTAGAAATGTTACCAAAGCAAAGGTTTCCACCTTAAAAAGCCGACTCAACATGAGCGCGTCAGACAGTCAAAACCAGTCAGGGTTCTTCAGTTGAATCTTATCGAACATTTTCTGAAATCAAAATACAGAGAGCAGTAAAATACAGAATGAAATTCATCTTCAGCAACTTCAGCGTTCCTTTATATCCACCCACCTCAACCACCAGTGGTACTGTTCCAGTTCTTCACCGAGCAAACAGAGATCTTTGGACTCTCTTTAAACTGCTTCAGGTGTGAACCTGTGGAACAACCGGTGAAGAGCAGAACGTTTAACCTTTAACAGCACAATGGGGCCTCTCACTGGTTAATAATACAGAAATATTCCCCAGCTGGGCAGCTGTGACAGTGTGTTGGTTTGTGTTCATGTCCGACCCTGCAGCTATTCCCTGGATTGTTCCTGTAATTAATATGACCTTTAAAAACCTACCAAGCTGCTTTTTCGTTACATTTCACAATTCACACGTTGTTGCCAAAATGTTTTGAATCACTTGTTTTCATTCCAGTCACAACCACCGGTTTCCACAGATTAATATACAGTATGAAAATCAACCTGCTCAGTCTGATAACTAGGCTGAGGCAGGTAATATATTACTGTGAACACCACATCTGCTTTGCTATGCCATGCTCCGCTGTAGAGCCAGACAGAAACCTATCACTGAGTCTATTGTCATTCATGAATGCAATCAGCTGGTTTGATTGCATTCATTATTTTTCAAGTACTTAAGCCAGAAAAAGTTTGATTCTTGATTGGTCTAAAAAAGTAATTCCCTCTGGGAAATTATGCCTGATTAAATGTCATCGAAATTATCTGAATCAAAGATTTAAGCTTTCTAACACAGGACCATGTGCCTTGATGCCAAAAATAGCATTAGACCAAGAGGTAATTATGTGGAATGTATGTTATATGTGCTTCAGTAACCATCTTCCTGTCAGGTCTGTGCAGTGATCTGAGGTCTTTTTCTACTCCCTGTAATCAGAAAAGAGGATTAAAGAAACCTGATTTCTCCAGCTAGAAAGCCAGTCTGTTGTCCATGTAGAGTATAAACATAATGGAGTTTGTAATCACGTTTTATATACATATGTGCCTGCAGGTTTTAGATGGAGAAGGTATCTCTGGGACTGCAGTGTAGCAGGATAGAGGATAAGATCATTACATGTGCTGATTGTAGCCTCTGTGCATCTAAATACAGCTCAGTGTTTTATAAAAGTTAAACACATCGCACTGCAAAAAAAGGGTCCAAGTGGCCCAAGCAACATTTTCTATAACTAATACAAAATGACACAGCCTACATCCTGGAGAGAGCTCTTGACTTGCTCTGCAGTCATAAAAGGATTTTTCTTCACTATTCAAATGGCTTTTCAGTCGCTGCTCCTCGGTCTCCAGCTCGTTCCCCATTTTCTACTTTTCACCTGCTTTTTAGAATCTCAACAGCTGTTTTAGCAGATCATCTACCTTTGATATCTGTTTTTACTGAGCCCATTATCTCCTCCACTTACATAGTGACCTCTTGTTGACAGACGACTCTGCCTCAGTCTAAACGACAACTCTCAATTAACTCTGAGCCGCATGTGACACGCAGCTGCCCAAGAAACATTTACTCACAATCACAATCTCCCACGCAGCTCTTATTATTGAAGCTAACTTCCTCAGATTAAAAATGAGGCTTTAATTATTTTATTTTTTGTTGAATTTGCAGTAGCCTGAAGAAGAAGGAAAAACTGGGCTGTATACGCACAGTCAGCAGTGACCCTGATAATAACCTAAAAACATGCTCCTGGATAAAAGTCATACTCTCAGATGTTAGTATGCTAACATAGCTCCTGTATTGTATTGTACTGTTCACACAGCATTTAATGAGTGATGGTTAGTGTACGACAAGCTGTATTGATCTCACATCCACAGAAATGTTGTATTAAAAGTGATCATTTAAAGTGATGAGTAAATGTTGATTGCCTAATGTAATGGCTGCAGAGTAATGACACCGTTGTAGCTTAAATTGGTTCCCTGTAAGCCTCGCTTTCACCACGAGACTGACGGTCAGACGTCATTATTTCTACGGGATCAATAAGAAAACCTACAGCCAGGGTGTCAGGGGTCTGTAGTTCAAACTGAGATTCTTACGGTTGAGAAGTAGCCATGCTACTAATGTTACCATCAGCAGCCAGAAACAAACAGATGATTCACTGTCTGTTTGATTATCTACACAAACAGCATCTCTCCTGGTGGTGACCTCTCTCTATAATGAGTGAAACTCACTGTGTCCTTCTCGTGACATCGGCTCCAACATGTTTTTTTGGATCTTTATACAACAAGAAATGAGCTCTTCTCTTCACTGAAAATAGCCTCAGTCAGACTTGATAATTAGCAATTTAATAAAGTCATAGTGAAGGGATTGTTCCCAGGAGGACATATGTCATGTAGGAATTTAAGTGTTGAGCCACATGGGGCTCAAATGTACGGTGCATTTTTAATTATGACATGCTGCATGTGATCTCTTTGTGTAAAATTAATGAGAAAAATGAGTTGAGACAGGCTGTAAGTCAACATACCTGCTACAGTGAAGGCTGAACGTCTTCCTCACACTCCTCCACCTCAAACCGTAAACACACACATCTGAAACCCATCTTCGATTCATCGCTCTCGCTTCTCTGTCACCACACAACTAGTAGCCATGTGGACACTCTTTCATATGCATGGCAATGAATCAGCCCACAAACGTGTGAGTCATGGCGCGTCAGGCCAGATGGATGGTTAACTAAACATACACAGACAGCCCATTAAAGACACAGATAGATGGATAGAGCAGTGAATATATAGACAGACAAGATAAACAAAATGAAACCTCACTCTGTTGATGTGAATGAAGCTCAGGGAATTTAATATATATGGTCAGATCAAAGAGAACGGAGTCCTGCCTTTCTCAACTTGTCTATTATTCAAAATAATGCACTGACGCAATTGATATGATTTCTTAATGAAGCTGCAGAGGCTGTGAAGTGATGGAAACAAAAGCGCAGCTGTCATGGTTGACCAGCTCATGAACCTTATGCTGAGCTGCAACACTGGAGCAAAACCGAGCTGTGTTCCAGAGAATCACCAAACGGCAGACTCAGCTCATTAAAGCGCCACTCCTTTACTCATTTTCTGCCTCTTTCTTAAAAAGAGCAACCAAACTGAGGCCGTATGAGTGTGTGCACGTGACTGAAAGACAGTAACTGTGACCGTATTCGGTCAAATTCTTTTCAACATGAAGGCTAAAATAATTAGCAGCACTTTCAAGAGGCACAACACAACATCTCCGAGGAGCTGTGCCTCTCAACACCTGATGAATGTGAGCCAAATATTTACTTGTTTGGTCAGTCCACCATCTCCTGAGAGAACGCCTCTGTGTCTCCGGTTTGCTAGTTTAAATCTCATTTACTTTGTCTCTGCTATTTCGCAGGGGACAGGCAGGTTATAAGGAGCTTGTCTGGGGCTGTGTGCTGAACAGTGTCTATAGTTTTACATAGGACTGAACCGTTGGGACTGAACCAACAGACCAAAACAATTAGATGAGAGTGGCTGAGAGCTGAACAAGCTGCAGAGCTTTGTGTTGGTTCTCAGTGGAAACAGCTGTAGAAGCACTCCTTCCACAGACTCTGTTTGGATTAAGACAGATTTTTAACCTCCAGTTGGTTTCCTCTGTCTAAGTTTAGAACCGGGCTGCGTTTCTGCCAGACTGGTGGTCGTTTGCCTGAGTCATCAGCAGTCTGGATGTCAGATATTTTAGTTGGCTGTCTTGCAGTTTGGGATTTCCAAAGTGGCTGTTATCAAAAGATTTGTTATAGACTGAGTGAACATGATTTAACATTCCCACAGTACTGTCTTACATACTGTGGTTAACTGCAGTCTTGACTGCAAAACAGCCAGCCCTTTATCTCCACATCTTCCCAGCCATCTGCAAGTCAATACTTCTCTTCCTCCTGCTGCACTTTAGCTTTAACATTACTTTGAATCTTTATTGGATTGAAACTGACCAGTGATTCCTTGTTTAAGGTCATTCAGCAAAAAAATTAAAAAAGCTAAAAAGATAGAATAATTACCTCTGTGATAACTTTCCAGAGAAGTTCAGTTCTGTCTGCACAGAAAGTGTTGACATTTAGTGGGTCCTCTGCACATTTCTAATATTTATACGAGGCACTTATTTATGGCTGCAGGTGAAAAGATACAAGCCATAAAGAGAGCACAGGTTAGTAATTGGATGAGACAAATGAGAGGGATTAATTAGGCTCACTGATTGATGATTCAAACCAAAGTTCGCCCGGCTAATTAAATAATAAAGCAAAGCAGGAGAAAGAAAATTAGCTATAGAGGTTTAAGGGAGCTGTGAATCAAAGGTACAAAATCAGTGAGAGTGAAGTCGTTTTCCACCTTGAGCTTCTGAAGGCATTTATTTATTAGAATTTGATCTTTAAATATTTAAATATTTCTAAACAACAAGAGAAGATGTGGGCTTTTTAGACCACACAGTGTCCACCATCAGGTGCTAACCTTGGTGCACTTGATTCATCCAGTTCCTCAAAACACCCCGGTAACTAACAGCTTTACAAGTGAGATAGACTGAAGGTTGCTGCTGCCACACAGCTCGGCTCCCTCCTCGGCCTTGGTGCCTCACCTGCAAGCACTCATCCAATTAGTCCCGTCTAGGGAAGAGGAGGCACATGCAGCTCAAATTTGAGTGGCCGGGGAGAGAGAGGGTATAAGCAGCCTCCATCATGTGGTCAGAGTCTGGACCAGCAGCTACACAGAGACACTGAAGTTCACCTCTTCATAGCTGAAGAAATCTCACACTAAAACCACAGTGTGCAGTGTATTTAACTCCAGGTGGTGTTGGGTGAGGAGGTGGCTGGAGATGGCAGAGTGTATCTGTGCACCTGGAGCCGCTGACAGAAACAGTCATGAGCTCAGTGAAGCGATTTAGGACAAAACTTTATATGAAAACCAATTAAAGCTGTAGTTGTAGGCGAAATATTCACAGTGTAAGTGTCTCACAAGAACAAAAACACTTGAAATGTTTACGCTGTATAACGTAGGATTGTTTGATTACTTGTTTACATCCGTTTACGACTGAACACAATCTATTTTATTTTCAAACAACCCAGAATATTTGGACCATTAGTGGATGTGTATATTAAGTTAAAATAATAAAACCTCTCCCTCAGCTCAACAATCTCTCTGCTCTTCTCTGTTCCCTGAAGTAATGAACACTAGCTGATGTTAGCTATTAGCTATCCAAGCCAATAAGCCAATCGTTTTTATTTCACCGATGCTAAACATGCTAACTCTCGTAGTTGTTGCGTACGTTCATTTCAGGACAGCATAGACCCCAGCTGACCCTTCTCTCTGTACCCAGAATATTCCCACACAGCCACATTTGGGTAGAACTGGGTGTTTTCAGAATCTTGTATAGGCATTAATCCACATCTAACCTGATCCTAATGAGCCTTCTGCTCAGTTACACAAGATTAAATCAATTATTTTTCTCATGTTTCGCTTTCATTGTATTTTAATGTGTTTTCAAAGTGCATTCGTTCTCCAGTCCACAAGGTGCAGTTTCCCATTTCCTCACTTTTAATGCACCTGACTGTTTATGCATCGTCTGACTGATTTTGCCTCCGTATTTTTACCCACTCTAAACCTTCAGAGCAGCTGGGACTGAGTCAGAGTCTCCATGAGGGGTAGAGCAGTGGATACGGCTCCAGACAAGCCACAGATTTCTTGACAGTTACCAGACCCTAATAGCACCTCGTGCAACAAAGGAGGAAGTTGACAATCCTGGAAGGAGAAGCAGGGAGCGGCAGGAGAGGGGAGAGAGACAGGGGCAGTATAATGAGAGGAGAGACAGCAGGAGTTTCTACAGGATGACGGCCTGGAGGAGGCTCTTTTTGGTAGCCAAGTCTCCACACAGTTGTTGGCGTGCACCCTCTGAATTTTATTATTCCTCTCTGCATCTGTCTGTGGAGATCATGATTTTTTAGAAAATAGGTATGTGACAGTTCCCAACAGGACAGAGGAAATTAAGTGATAAATCTGACAACACTCAGACAGTGGTTTAATGAGATAATTAAAAGAATTATAAGGCTGGTTGCTGTATTGAATTTTTATTGTGATAGCCGTTGACTGAACTTTTTAGATTACGCTAAGGTAAACAGACATCTACTTATCGAAGATAAGGTACGCCTTATCCACTGTGAGACTGAACAGCAGTGTGTTGAGCTCTATGCTAATGTCAGCGTGATAACAGGCTCACAGTGACAAACAGATAATATAATGTTTACCAGCTTAGCTTTAGCCAACATTCCCTAATTAGCATCAAACATAAAGTAGAGATGCGGCTGTAGGAAATGTTATTAGTTCAACAGATATTTGGTTTTAAATCAAAGTACTGGACAAGATTAAAGTTTGACCAGATGATCCATGGCAGTACAGACAATAGCAGTGTAGCTGTGTGTGTTTTCTTCAGCCTGAGATTCAGGGGTTCAGTTGTTTTAAAGACGTAGTTTGACATTTTGGGAATGATGCTCCTCCACTCTCTCTCGCTGTGAGTTAGATGAGAGGATCGATACCGTGCTCTGTCAGTTGTCTGTTAAAATGAAGCTACGGTCCAATTAGCTTGGCTTAACATAAAGACTGACAGCAGGCAAAGTAACACAGTCCACCTATCAGCACCTAAGCTCAACACTTTACTGTACATGTTGGATTTTGTTTGTTTAATCTGACCACAAAAACCAACCTGTAAAACTGTCAGTTTGTGCTTTTATAGGGGGTGATGGCTGGGACTATTTCTTGGTGAGGAGCAGTGGTTTCTGTCTGATTCCAGTAATTATGCTAAGCTAGCAGCTAGCAGACATGAGAGCGTTTTTGACCTTTTCATCAAAGTTATGGCAAGAAAACAAAAGACAAAGACAGGAACTGTGACGGATGGTTTTGGGAGGAAAATGTGGAATGGATGACTCAGCATTTATTTACTGTTGATATATATTGATAGGTGGGGAAACAATGCTAACACAGTAGCATCAGTAATTTCACCGTTCACTTTTGCTGGATGGAAGTTTCTTGATCGATATCGAGGGTGTTAATAGAATTCATCCAGGACCGAGGCACGGCGTACAGTCGTTGAGTTATAATGGACACAAACATGACGGAGGAGATGTGCAGTGAAATGACCAACTAAGCTAAAAGTGTCACCCAGACCTAGACCATGTTACCTTTTGGAACAATAAGTGAAATAATGAATTCATCCCGGAGCGGTGTAACTCCATTTTATATCCATTAACAGGGTCCTTCCGCAGCCAGAGACTCCATATCAATTTATTGGATTGTTTAATGTAATAATGCATAATGCATAAGGATTAATTAGAAATGGCTGCAACAAGAAGGGACCAATGCATTAAGGAGCTACTTAGAATCAAAAGAGGATTTGTTAAATGGTCCTTCAGTCTTGAGATACTGACAAATTAATTCAGTGGTGGAAAAAAGAGACACTTTTTGGAGTGCATTACCTTATTAGATGATGAATCCCTCTGATGTTTTTGTTGCTCGGGGATGAATGGATGCCAGGATGCTAAAGGTATTTGAGAGAGCTAAAATAAACAGTGAGTGCATCCTTAGCTCATATGAACCCAGAGAACTACACTTCAGGCATACGGCAACAGTTTTTGCAGAAACTAGAATCTAAATGGAGATGCAGCTGTGGCTCAATTTAGTTCTCTTTTTAAATACTTGGGAATAATGGGAGGAATTTGAAAAAGAGAACAGTGAAACACAGTTTTCTACTAAACATCATTTCATCCTTCTGACAGAGCTGTGGAAATAGGAGCAAACCTGAGCCAGATAAACGTACTAAGTGATAAAAAGCGAGCTGGGACACCTTCGCCAGATGTCAACGTGTAATTTAATTCATTTCCAACTTCATTAATAGGTTTATAAAAATGATTAACTGAGATTGCATTTTACACTGAAATAATACAGCATATGGCTCAACAAAAGCCACATCGCTTTTTTATGTCCACACCATTACAAATGTCCTTTTAGGCGAGCACATTCTGGCCATCCTTTGTTTGAAATACACTATATTTTTGACCTCGGCGTTGGATTCCTGTATCATAACTGATTTGGGAGACTGACAGACGGGATATGACCCGCCCCGGGGGGGACCGCTGATCACAGAACATCAAAACCTGTCCAGGCAAAGCCACAAAGAATATTTTCCTGGTGGTTAAATACTGAAAAATACAACTTTTCTTGACATCTGCCTTTTTCTTCTGTTATGGTTTCTCTACATCTGGCCTTTATGCATAGAACTACTCTGAAATAACATTCCTCAAAACTCCCATTAGCATTATTCTGGCAGTAGCCAACATAATGACTTGGCCTCTCATTAGTTTGAGTCCATTTGCCGGGGGAAGTAACAGCTCGGGCCTGAAACAGGTTGAGCCATTGTTAACACTCCAGTTGGGCACAGTTGTTTTTTTCCTGGCTGAAACACACACATGCTGATTTGGTGTGTACCATAAAGCAAACTGCAGACAGCATCTCCATACTGCAATAAAATGAAGCTCGTAGTCGTCTGCACGCAGGGAGAGAGAGTTTTAGAAAGGACAGTATTTCCTCTGTTGAAAACCAAAAGCACAGTCTGACACCAAGGCAATTATTTGCAAGTGAAATGGGGTATGTCGGAGGGAATTTCACAAAGAAAAATTATGGCAAAATTAATTACATAGGTTAAGGGCACAAAGAATAAACAAAGGCAGCATCACTGCTGTAAATCTGATTAGGTTACTATGACTAATTTGTGAGATTCGGGGGGTGCTTATGCATTGTAATATGAGGTTAATTACTTTGAGTATTTATCGTAGAAAATAGCCACAACGAGAGAGCGAAGGTGACCAGCATGGCATTTAATGTGAGTTGTGGATGGACTTGTGCAACATGCTGGAAGGTGCTTTAGCTAAAAACATGGCTGCAGCGGTACACACACAGGGAGTAATGCTACCAAAGATGATGCTAATAGGCTGATGTTTAACATGTTACACATCTTTAATTAGCTTGTTATTGTTCTGAGCTAAAAGTGCTCCGAACGCACAAATACTGCAGCATTTTAAATGTGAAAACCAACCAAGGAGAATTTAGAAATAAACACATTTTTGTGTAGTGTAGAACATGAGAGCAACATTTAGTATTTGTATGTGACATTTTAATGCACAAAATAATGGGCTACACAGAAAAATACTGTCACCCCGCACACCTTACTAAGAACAGCCTCAGTTCTTGGTGGATGTGAGAAACGTTCCTCTGAGATTCTGGTCCATGTCAGCTGCACATTCCTGTTCTCCCACATCCCAGAGGTGATCCACTGGATTCAGATCTGCTGAGGCCACTGTCACTGTCTACGGTCAGGAGATGCTTAGTTTAGCTTAGCATAAAAACTGGAAACAGGAGGAAACTCTACAGATACAAACCTGTCTTTAGCAGCTTTTAGCACCAGTTACATCCCAGTGAGAGGCACCTCTGGCTTCTGCTGCTCTTTCAAACACGACAGGTGATGTTTACCTGTGAGACGCTGCTGAGGAATTCATTCGCGACTCGTACTGCGTGGTTGCGATGCCTGTGTGCAGAGGAGACTCGAGATCCGAGGGACCCGAACCCTCTGGGTGTGTTCTACCTTCCTGGTGAAGCTCCTCGCTGGCAGCTCAGATTGCACAGCTTGTGACTCCATGTGTGTCAGAGGAGACATGCGGCTGTTACATTCTCACCAAACCAACACTGGGAGTAAGCAGCGACAGCAGTGACTGCAGTGCACCGCGACATATTGTGAGCAAAAGAGTGAAAAGTCACATATGTCGTCCATCCTGTTGGAATACGAGTAAATATTTCTTTGTAACAATAGACATTTGACAGCTTCTAAAAGGGCAGGCACGTTTATTACAACAGTGCTATAAACAGTAAATAAAATGGACTTGAATTGTCACAGTAGCGATGCATACAATCCACCGAGCCTTTCTGCTCTGATCCTCGTAGCTCCTCCATCTTATAGCTGTTGTCTCAGCTCAAAGCCTCTAGGCCAGAGTTTCCATGTAATTACCAGCACATGGTCACCCAGGAGGCCCAGAATCATCCTGCCACTCTTTGATCATAACTGATATTGAATGGCATTTACCCCCTGGTCAGAGAGAAACCTGTTTCTTTGGCTCTGTGAACAGATGGCCACAGGATGGTGGAGGGAGTTGCTATTATTCAAAATATCTCACAGAGAATGTGGAATGCCAGAAGCTTTTTTACCCACCGGGGGAGCTGGAAAAGAGATCACAAATATTTCTGTGAGTATGTGGGACGTTTGTACTTCTGTCAAACCGAGGATGGTGTCAACCTTTGACATTTCCCAGATGAAAGTTCTTTTTCTGCCTGAAAACTTTTGTTGGAGATGTTACTTGCGATTCCGCTCACACCCTGTTTAAACACTCCTCAGACATCTGCAAATGAAAGTAATATTAATGTCAAATCTCTACTAATCTATTCCTCTCCACTTCTCTTTGACTTGTACCTGTGTGAGTTTCATCTCGTCTTCTCCCACAAACAGCATTCAGCAGAAGCAGTGTGCATTACGCTTACGGAGAAAAAGACGAGTTTAGCTCTCCTCAGGCAGAGGTGGAGCAGAGGAGGTTATCCACAGAGACACGGCTGCATCCCTCTGATGAAAGTGAATGTTAGTTACTCTTCATGTTCTCTGCTGTGAAAGAAACCGGAGAGTTGAATAACTATGAGGAAGAATGACTGGATTTGCACAGTTCAAAAAGGAATTTTTCTTGGTGGCATTTGATTTAAAAACATAATGGACAGGGTAATTTGGCAGTTTATTAATGTCAAGAAGTGAAGCAGTTAAGTTACATGTAGACTACACCACCACACAAATTCACTGCCTGCATCAAAATTCAAAAATAAAAATTGTTAAAAGATTTCAGACACTTTTGTGAAGAACTTACAGACTTCTGTTTTGAAACATTTGGAATATGGAATAAAACTGACATTTAATTAAAACTAAACTAAATCCACTGGTTTTAAAAACACAGAAAACAAATTCATCAGTATTTTGTTCAGTCATTTATTTATGTATCAGTATACATGTACATATATATACATGGAAACAGGAGCCATTGCTTTGCTCATGTGTTACTGACTGACGTCTGGATTTCTGGTGAAAAAAGGAGATTTTGAGGAACAACTCCCAAATTAGCAGAGTCTAACAGCGCAGATGCACTTTATGACCATAGTATGGTCCACAATTATTTCCAGCTTGTCATGCTGAATTGGGTTATAAAACTGACAGAAGCGTATACCAGGGCTGGAATAATACATTCCCCGAGCACTAATAAGAACGAGAGGATGAAGATAAACATCGGCAGCACAAACAGCAGAAATGCTGCACAAACCGATAATGGTCGTGTGATTCAGCTGGAAAATGCAAAGCTTTAAGCATTTTAATTAGACTGATGGCTGCTTTCATGCTGTCATCTGCTGCCAATGATACAGTCTTAATTAACCCATTTAAAAGCAGTGGTGTGAATGTTTGTCCATAATGAGCCTTTCCAACGTTAAAGGAAAACATATTTAGCATAATGCGACCCCCATCACATGCACTACTATAGATGAATCTACAAAATCACAAAATGAAGGAATCACTGTATAATTTGGATTAAAATGTATCAGTAATTGATTGTAATTAACCACTAGAAATGTCTCTTGACTTTAAACTAATCAAGTGGGATTCACTCTGCAGAAATATCCAGGGTCTGCTTTTCTTCGTTTTTAATCACACTGAAAATATTTCTTGTTGTCAAGCTGTTGTTGCATTAATTGCACTGTTCCTGGAGTTTTTATGTTCAGTGTCAACATATTAACAACTTGACAAATACCTAAATATCAACATATCCTTCAGGATCCTCGGACGCAGAGCAGCTTCTGATAGTCTGTGATTGTGGCCTTTATTCGTGGTGTGAAAGGTCAGAAAAATCCTACAGAGACATGGGTCAAAATAACTGGAGTTATCCTTTAATAGAAGACATCATCTGGTCTCCGCTTGTGTTTAAAAGTGAATATATCCCCACATTGTGATACACGGAGAGCCACTGCGATGGAAAGTCATGGTTTGCCCTGGAAGTGCTGACTGTCCTTTAGTTACAGGCAGTTTTCATGAAGTTCACTGAAAAGGTGAAATTCAGGTAAAGGTAAAAGTCAGAGCCAAAAAAAGAAGGAGCTAAAAAACAACAAGGCTTTCAAGCTTTTAGACAAGTGAGATGCAACTGTGCAGAGCTGTAAAATTCATGAGGGGAATATTTTTAAGTGACAAAGTTCTAACATGTTTATAAAGGCTGTGAGCGCTGTGGTTCCACTCAGCTCTGTGGAGCCTTTTAGCGTCTTTCAGCTCCTTGTTTTGGTTTTATACAACTATGCTCTCATCAGCCACAAAGGTCGAAATTTCGTTACCAAGATCCATAGACCTCGTAGTTGATTAAACAGAAGAAACTTCCAACATATTTGGTTTTTTTCCTTAGTTTTAAAATGACCTTTAGAACATGTTGGTTTGATATAAACACAGGGTACATGTGGTCTTTTTATAGTCTTCTCAGTTTCTCAGAACAACAAAGCAATTACAGAGAGAATGTTTTCTATTTGATTTATTTTGTAGTTGTTGAATCCTAACAATTTACAATGCTTCATGCACCATAAAGAAAGAATCTAGAGTCGAACCTGCCACTCATACTCATGCTTTGAAAGGAGACAGTCTTAACTAGCTCCACAGAGAGCGTCCAACATCCAAAGACGTTTTACATTTAATGGAAAAACAAACATGTTCCAAACTTTCACACAGATTTTGTCGTGAACACTGAGCCTTGTTCCTGCTGTCGTTACACAACATAAAACTGTTACATACAAAGGCAGTTTCTGTCTAAAAGTGCAGATCAGCTCTCTCTGTGATAGTGACACACTTCAAGCTTTAATTAAACTATGTGAGATGTTTTAGGCCAACCACACCCATGCTTCAGCATCTGAAATACACAAAGGTCTTGCACAGCTACGCTTGTTTTCTCAGCTAGCACCCCCTCGTCTGAATCCCACCCCTCCTCCTGCTCTGCACTTTATTCTACATCTTCCCTCATCACCTGTCCAACTGCCTCCTCCTCTGCTTTCCCCTCTTTATGATTGTCGCTCCTTTTAGTTCTTCTCCACAGGAACACAGAGGGTGTGTGATATACATATGTGGGGGACAGCAGCCCATTCCTAGGATCTATATTTCCTGTTCCCGGTGGAGCAGGTGGGAGGGAGCTCAGCGCAGCAGGATGGCCTTTTCCCAGTCCCTGAGAAACCGCAGTTTGAGCGTGTGCTCACGGTGGAATGAATGTGTCCGTACGTATGTGGATTCATGCGCGTGCAGGTCTGTGTGTGGTTTCCTGGACCATATGTTCGTGTTTAACTCTCTCCACATCCGTGCTGGCAACAATAGCGGCTCACCCCACAGGAATGACCGCAGTCTGTCAGGGCTCATCAGACACGTCCTAAATTTAAACGATGCGGGCGCCTCAGACCCCCAACCTCATTTCATTGCTTTGTGATGGAACCCAGTCACCACGACCTGCACGTTTAACTCCATCTCCTGCTTCAGGAGAACGTGCAGATCCACTGATCACATCCATGAGGTCCGACCAAATTGTATTCCCTTGGGTGACGTTACTGTGATGAGGTCACATTTATTCACTTTCGGGCTGATTAAATGCAAGAACATTGCGATCATAAATTTAATGTTCTCGGTTCATTGTCTGGTTAATTCAAACCAGTTGTAGAGAGAATCCATAAGAGGCTGTTTTGGCAACATATTCACAGAACACACGAGTCCAAATACTTTGCAGAGCTCTGGAGAGCAACACACCTTGGAAATACAAAACTACTATTTAACAGTGAGGTTCTGGAGCGGTCAGTCAGTGATTGGCATTTTAATATCTCCAGTATGATTGTACCAGTTTGCTCCAGCAAATGTTTACAGTCAGTGCTGTGAGAGAGGAGGGTTTTTGTTTGTTTGTTTGTTTTGAACCTCTTTGAAACAAACCCCTGAACTTTAAACTACATCCTTGTTGTGTTCTGAGTGTTGTGTTACACTCACCGTGAAGTGAAAAAGACAGGAAGTACTGCAGCGTGTGCAGCTGTGAAATAAGTACAAATACATAACAAAAACTTGCGCTGGCGATGGCTGCATCGCACTTAGCTACGACCTGCAGCGTTACCGGAAACATGGCAGAGACATGATGAAACTGTGTCTCTGCTTTAGGTGATTCTTCTTAGGTGAGAGGCTAAACGGGCTGTTAATAGAAAGAATCTTCACTGCACAGACTGAGAAAGCTCAGAGGAAAGCTCATGTCGCTGAGCTCCTTCAGGCCTGTAGAGCTACACCACACACGACCACAGGGACATCATCACCATCCAGCTCATGTATGAGAGAAAAATGAGAGCTGAGGAGCAAACTCTGAATCCAGCCAAAGCCCACAGCTGCTCAGGATCGTGAACTGGAACACAGTCTTGCAAAGAAACATTCACACGTGATCAGAGGACATAAGCTTGATGCCAAGAGATATGCCAAGCGTCCTAAACTGCACCCAGGAAGCTGTGTGTGTGAAACCCTGTGTATTTTAAGAAAGGAAAGTCCAAGCGACGCAGCAGAAAGAACCTACAGCTGCTACATCACCTGTTACAGGAGGAGAAAACTGATCTGCTAATTGATGAAGGTGGATATCGTTGTTTTTAAGGAGGGAAATATTCTGAAAGCTGGTCTGACTCCAGGCCAACAGGTGGCACCAAGAAACTGTTGTTAAACTATTTCTAAAGAAAAAAAGACAGGAAGTATTGTATGTAAAGTAACATGAAAGATCAAACTACAAACACAAACCGTGGTCTGATCCAGGTCGTATACCTGCGGTCCTGTGGTCTGCAGACAGCTCAGGTAAATATTTGCCTTTTGTTCACGCTGGTGAAAAAGAGACACGTATTCAAAACTGCAAGTAATTTACTTTCCATTGTGCGGTTTTCCATTCAAGGTGAGTTTAACTGTGGGAGTAAAAGACGCTCAGCTCCTCAGTGTTGATTAGAGTATAATGGCCCACTGAATGGCATCATTTTATGGCTGGGTTGTTTCAGATGAGATAGAAGTGGTGGCGTTAACTCGGATGCTCCTAAAAATAAATTCTAAATCTCTCATTAAGCATTTTGTTCCACTGTGTTTCACTGGGAATTTTTTGAATAATGCATGTTACGTGACATTAGGAAGAAAGGCAGTTTGGGAAAGTTCTAATCTTTATACAAGTGCAGTCAAATTACTGCCCAGATCCTCAACATCTGAGCTTTCGTTCCTCTTGACAGGTCTCTGCTGACTCTCCTGGTTCTTGCACTCTGCATGAGTATGTCCCAGACTAATTCTTCTCCTGCCTGTGCTGCAGATGTATCGCTCCCTGACTTCCTGGTTAGTTTGTCATTGATATTACCAGTAGATCAGACTCACTAACAACTTTATAATAAACCGCCTTTGTTTGAGCATTTACCACGTCTCTGAATCTGAGTTCTACTTGTGGACCCAGCTCAGTTACGTAGAGCTCGACTGTAGCTGCCTAGAAAAACCTTCATTTAGCCTGAATCATGCTGAAAATTGGACGGTAACTGGACATGTAACTAAACTGCATAGTATTTTTTTGGACACCTTAACGTCTCTTTAGCATAAGGATGGCGTCGTCCTCCATTCACATCCAGTTGACGGAGCTTCTTCTTCTTCTTCTTCTTACAACCAGATGCTCCTGACACGTTAGCAAGAAACGAAAAAGTACTTTCTTTCTTTGTCTGACAGACAGCAGTGGTTATATTTAAATTTGTGGTTTGTTATCAGCGTCTGGAGTTTATGTAGCATCTGATTGTTTTTACGTTGTTATGACAGTTTTAGCATTTAGCAGCGATCACTCACTGCAGTCTCAGTCGCTTAAATTTAATCAGTAGCTGCTACAAGAGAGACTGAGTGAAAAACAAGTGATAATGTTTTACAGATATTTATTTTATTCCAGTTTTCCTCTGTTGGCCTGTAGACTTCCATGTGTCCACGTTCTCACTGTCCTATGACATGTTTTTCTCTGTTTTTGTGATATTATTTTTCATTGTAAAATGATCTGTGAGTCTGTTTTTAATAATTAGAACAGTCTGGAGTCTTGGTGCTCAAGACAAACTGCATCTCTGCTTTTCTTTTTTTCCTTTAATTTTATGGAAGTCACCATAACAGTAAACACAGAGTTTACAGAAGAGAGCAGGACTAAACATGAAAAGAAAGGATTAAAAAAACAGGTCAGTGTTGAAAATAGAAATCAGATCAGTGTAGATAATAATAATAATAGACTTTTTTGACTAATCTGTGCAGTCACTTTGTGCTGCCTGTTGCCCAGATTTGCCTAAAGCCACAAAATGACATATACGTGCTCCTTCAGTGTGCGTATAGCTGGTAAATCTTAGCTAATGAGCGCTGACAAGCAGCATACCCAGCACAACTGTTAAAGCGCTAACTGGGGAATAAAGGGAAAATCCAAGACTACAAAATAATGAAATAAATGTGGATGCAAAATAAAGTTGTGATGAAATGAGGCTGTATCCCAAGGGGACAACATCTGTGAGATATTCCTGTGTTATTCTCCAGCTCAGGTAGCACTTATGCAGTAATTACAGGCACCTAGCACATTTCACGTGGTGCTAAGCATTATGTGAAAAACAGAAATGGAGATCAAACACTGCACATATGTTCTCTGACGTGATAAATCCTCGCTGGGTGGCAAATGGGAATCTTTGACGGCTTCTGTAGCTCAGTTGCTTCTTGCCAGAAGGAAATATTTGACATGTTTTTCCTCAGGCTTTATTTTAAAGGCTCACAACACGACATGATGAATAAGATACAGTGTGTATGTATGCTTTCAATAATTCATTTGGTGGAAGAATATCATGTAGAAGGGAATATCACATACTGTATCACTGCATGGTGGAGGGATCAATACACACTTTGCTACATCGAAAAAATCATTCACGCTTATTGATTCTGAATTTGGTTCATTCTGGAGGTCGGAGCAGTTTCACTGTAGATTTTTGTTCACAACAGGAAACTGTGATGAGAGTGTTTAAAATATCAGGAGCTGGTTGTCAAACTGCGACGTCGTCTGTTGTTGCTGACGTCACAGGAGCGACTAGTTCAAGATTCTGCGATAAATTAACACTGGACTCGTTATTCACAGTGCAGAGGATCATTTATCACAAGGACAGAGCTGATAAATCAGACGTTTTCTTGTCTTGGTGTTTTGTACTTGTCGGGTCAAAAAGTTCAATAACACCACTGAAATTCTCTGAAATCAAAAACAGATTGGTCACAAAAAGCTAGAAACAAAACAGTCGCAACTCAAAGTCCACTTACTGGCTTAATCAGAGCTTTCAGTCAACAGTCTCCATCGGCTTCTTCATGGAGATTCGCTGTTCTCAGGTCTGGTGAAGCTACAGAAACATCATGATTTCTCATATTTAACAAGGCAACCCTGCACTTTCACAACAGTTTGGGGAGTTTTTGTTCACAAACAGAAAAATTGTATAAAATATATTTTTTCAAGGACACAGTTTTGCTGTGTTACATTATTTTTTGGGGGGAGAAACGATGAACTTTTCCCTGAATGTCCCTGAATGTATCACCCCCACCTCTAAATAAGCTGTTGAAGGTCTATAAATACATTAAACTGCAGGTTGTCTGTTGTTAAAACACTAATTACTAATGAGCAGGATACAAAACTGACCTCAGCTGGAACAAATCCTCACGTCAAAGTAAAGAAGCATTACTGCTTGAATTGTTCAGTTTTTATTGAAATAGTTACTGAAGAAAGAAGCTGCATTACTGTATCACAACACAAGTGTGTAGTGGTTTATCTCTCCGTGTCTACACTGCAGGAAAACGCCTGTATCCACGGGGAAATGCCAGTTATGTAAGAGTGTGTTACTGCCCCTCATATTGTGAGGAGGCTTAAGTCATTTCCATTCCCTCCTCAAGTGAGAGGAGTGTGGACACACACATGCAGACGACAGGTTCGGTGACAGTGAGCTATTCTGTCAATTGTAAATAACAACATTAATATTTAAGTAGTATTGCTCCTGCTGACGCAGTGTTGGATGTGGTGGCTGCTGGCCAGGATCCATCCACAATACTTTAATCCTGCAGAGTAAAAAAACAGGGTGTCGTTTCATCTGAAGACCACAGACAGGGAGCCAAAGAAATAAAGAGTCGGTTTAAGAATTTACAACAATTACAAATCATCTCAGTGATTAACGTTGGTACTGAGAACATTTATTCTGTGTGAGATGCAGCAGTTTTCAGAGGAGAGATGTGATCGGGCTTCACCTCACAGTCCAGGCAGTGAGGACGGGTTAGGGAAAGGACTAGGACACACTCTGGCTGTCTGCACAGAATTAAAATGTCAGACCATGCCGCTGAGTCTGTGACCTCTTGACCACATATGCAAATCGTGTGAGAGTTGACAGTGAAGAAGAAGTGGGGCCCCGGGGAGGAAATAAAGCTGTTATTCCCCTCAGGTGGTGAAATGCAGGATTAAGCTCTGGATGGGTTTTTGAAACACGATAAGCGTTTTTAACGTCGGAGCAGAGCGGAGGCTTGAGGCGTGTGTTGCACTTTATTTTATCCCTATTATCATTAAATATGTCGTGTCTGACTTCGAGTGGCTCTGCATCTGACTCGTCTGACAAACGCTCAGATATCCGCCATGTTTAGTGACGCAGTAGGTCTGGAGCTCCTTCCTGCTTCTACTGACATCCACTCCTGCAGAGGACAGAATAAAGTCTCTGCTGGGTTTTCATTCAGACCAGGATCTTCTCTAAAGCTCTGTGTGTGCCAACATGTTCATCTTCACTTCCTCTGATTGTCCAGTACACATCCAAAGATGGACAACCAAACAGAATCAGTGTGATGGACAAAGCCATTGATGTCCAAATAAAGCCAGTCAATGCTGCTTTCGATTGACACCGCACGTCTGTTTGTGAATTACAATAGATTTTCCTTGTCTTGCTCTTTTTAGTGAGCGCCATTGACTCATTGTTTAATGAATTTGCCTTGTGTCACTTTGCTCGACAGCTGTCACTCTCCGATTTGGCACATTGCTGCGCATCAGGGGAGAGAATAAGGGGAGCCGGATCGATTGACGTTAATTATGCGGATGTAACGAGGGATGGTGCACGATGGTCTGTGTCTCCTCCAAAGGAGTCGATAAAGGTCAGGCAATTAGTTTTTTCACCCTGGTTTTTTCCCCCCACTTCTCTTTCGGGGAGGGGATTCAATAATGTCACTCTGGAGACAGAAACTGCATCTGCATCACCAGACAAATTATCTGGTCTCAACTTCACACGTCTCACTCCAACCTCAGTGCCCCCATTTTCACACGCCCACACACTGGCGCCATAAATAGCGTGCTAAAACTCACAAGCACAGTGGAAAATTGGCAACGGCAGTTCTCCTCATGTCTCCCTGTGTAGGTATCTCAGATAATATCCTCGTGAAGTTACAGTAACCTGGTCGCTGTCACACGACAGTTCAGTTATCATTATCCAGGTAACCCTCAGTAACAACACATTTCACAGTGTCCAGTAAAACTGAAGCATGTTAGAGCAAAGGAATGAAATATAAGAAGCTGACGCTGAACAAATAAAGGGCAGGCGGTACACTTCTCTTCATCAGGCAGCTGGATGTGACTCGGATTTAAATAAGTTCCTGTGCTGCTTGAAATCACAGAGACATCTTTAATATTATTGTGGTCGACCAGTCGCCCCCTCTGGATCAGCTCCTGAACCGGCTCTAAAGTCCACATGCAGAGGCAGTAACAGCTTGTGGACTTCCAGGGAGAAGGCGTCTGTTCTTCCTCCTCAGCCCGAAACACTCGTACACAGAGACATTACACTGATGCTACCTCTGATGTTAGGAGTGTGGCAGCCAGCTGAGATAACACAGTTATAGTTTATTCAAGGAAAACACTTCGACCGTTTATTCACTTTTTTACTTTTTTTTACAGAAGTGGATGGTGCGACCTCATAAATTTAGTTTTAGTTAGTTAATCAAAAACAAAAACCACCACCACAACGATGGAGACTCACAGAGCAGAGTCAGATCTTCTTACTGAGTTTGTTCTTGAGTGGAAAACACCAGGCAGAGAGTTAAAATCCTCTCCTGACCTGAGTTTGGTTAACGGCTCTGATTTGTGCTGAAAGCTGAACTCTCTTCTCTGAGGCCACAATGATTAGATTTTTGTTATTATTATTAATGTGCATGTATTTCAAGCTGTGGCTGAGAGGTGATGCCGGCGGGCCTCAAACTGACAGTCTATGAGCTGGGGAAGGTTTTTCTCTGTGTGAAGGGAGAATTTCTTTTCTGTTAGAGAGGTAAATTTTTTAAAATGTTGTCAACTTCTCTGTGTATTTGTTTCTGTGTTTCAATATAACCAATGACACGGTAGCCTGCAGGTGTTATTATGTTTCTGTTTCAGCTGTCACACAGCAGCACCAGTATGAAGTAGTGCATTGATCGAGGCTCTCAATGCTCAGAACTGTACAACAGTGATGTAAGCCAGTTAGTCATCTGTGACAATCAATCAAATCACACCTCTTTACTCATGTAGGCCTAGCTGTCTGAACAGAATTATAAAGATTTATCACATCTGTTCCCACATGGTCAAATACCTACGCAGCGCAGAGGCACAGCAGCAACAACCTGGAGTCGTTAACCAACCAGGATTTTAGCCGTAACGCTCGCCACGCTGGAAGACATCCGCATACACGGCCGTGATATCACCAACTTTTTGCTGACAAACAAGAATCGTGAGAGAGAGAGAGAGAAACACAGCGGGTTTTCTCCTGGCTTTGGTTTTAATGAGGTTTGTCAGAATGACCGATTAAAACCTTCCATCACCCGCAGACTGTTCCCTCTCCTCTCCTCCCTCTCTCTGTTCCCTCATGTGCAGACTGTAAATAGAATCTGTCTCCATGATCAGCTGAGGAATTAAATGTGCCCACTCTGGCCTCCAGTTTGCCTCCTGCTCTGCATAAATAATGAAATGTGTTTTCAGTGGCGACTGCGCCGTCGTAAGTCCTTTATACGATGCATCATGCTCCAGGTGTGAGGCCGTTTTTTTTCCTCCTGTCTTCAGTGACAGGTTTACAACATAATCTCTCCTTTTCCACCAAGAACTATAAATACGATTCTCTGCTAATGAATTTTTACAGTGTTTTTGATACGAGGAGAAAAGAGGGGAAAGATATTTTGATACATTCATCATAATTACCACTTAATTTACACCTTTTCTTTTCTGGACTGAATCTACAGCCATGCTGCAGTCAGGCTCTACATGGCCACAGCTGTTCATTGAGCTACATGCTAACAGAGCAAGCATGAGAGTGATTACAGTTCATCCTCAGGGGATCATGAATGTCTGAACCAGATTTCCTGGGAATCCAGTTCATTGTTTTCTCTTCCTTCTTGTTTTATGATATATACTTAGATTTTTTTTTCTTTGTTTTGCATGTGTGGAGTGTATTTGGAGTGTGTCAGTATCAGATCTGCCGAGCCAATGAGGCAGAACACTTGAGGTAAATGAGAGAAGGCGACAGTGAGCAGAAACAGGTAGCTTATTGCCAGCGGGTTTCATTTCCTTTAAAGCTGTATGAATTGGATGTAAACTGTGACTCTTTGAAAGCTGAGCTTCATATTCAGCCACTTAGTTATCAAAGGAGCCTGAGCAAATTGCCTCTTAGTAAATAACTTCTTCTCTTCCTTTACAGGTGAATTTAATCTATCTAAGACATAAGTAGTAGCAGAAGTAACATACAGTTCTTTTAGTGCGTTTCCCTCCTGATTAGTTTTGGTTTCATTTGTTGAGGTTTTGACATCGTCACCACTGAGTGAAAGGAATTTTGATTGTGGGAATTCAAAATAAACTTTTGAAAAACTCAGTTACAGCATCTTTTAGGTCAGTCGGGAAACCTCGAGCCACACAGACCGGGTGAAATGGTTTCACCTTTTTACCTTCAGCACAAAACAGCTCTTTCAAAGACCTTAAAACCTCAGCAAATAAAAGCGAAGCTAACACATGGCCAGATGGAACGCCTTGTACAGAATTCACATTCACAGTTCACAGGGTAATTACAGATTGTGTGCGCGTGCACAGTCACATATGTTTCATGCACAGTTGTCAAGTGGGAGGGATTATTTCTGGTTCTGGAGATGAACATCACATTTTAACTTTCAGTTATCAGAACTAAAGATTCAGAACTGTGTTAGAATAAGTTGTTCTTTAGTCCGTTTTGGTTCTATTTGATGAAAATTTAAACCGGTGGTCAGAGCGTAAACCTACAGAAACATTACGTTATCAGATAATATCTGTGGATATCTGTCTGTTGGTGGTATTTCTGAAATCACCGGGTGAGTCTGTGCCTTGCTGTCAGACTCTCCGGGGTGACTCCACTTTGATGTGTGTTTTCTTAATTGATAAACCGGGAACGGGGGAAAAATAAATACATACATAAAAAAATGTCACGGACTAGAAAGATCAGAAATGCCCAGCCTCTCTCTGCCTGCCAGATTAAAGATTATTCTGACTTGAAAGCTTGAATTTTACATTTGACCCAAATGTGTCTAAGAGCAAGTGGTTTCTGGAGGGTGGGATGGCAAGAATATTATTACAGCCTCTGTGATGAGGACGCACAGAGTGGTCCGGTAGCATCAGCATCTGTCACAAACCCTCCTTATCGCTCTTATCGAGCTGCAAACACGTCTCTCACATTAGCTAAGGTTTGCAAATAACGCCTTGAGAATTTGTGTTCTTTTCTTAACAAGCCTCCAGGCTCTGTACGAGGGAAAGTGACACCTTATCAAAGCTGAGCTGAGATAAAAGCAGCGACACCCCTGGCAACTGTTTGGGAGATATGCTGCTTTTCATTGGTGCCCACGGGGCCGTCTCGTCGTGATTCTGTCTATCACCTGCTTTACTGTATATCACACACAACTTCAGCAGCGAGGACGTTCAGCAGGAAGGAAAACACTGAATCTGGATTCTAAATATTTTGAAGGTTAATAAGTGTTTTGACAGTTTCTGAACATGATGTGCTGCTCTGGAAACCGAGACTGTTTTAAATAGCAGCAGCATCCTAATGACTAATTCATTAGACACTCCAAAATAAATTAATTGTGACCTTAAAGCTGACGTGGCCCTGTAATGTTTAGGAAAATAATCAACAGGTGCATGAGCTAATGGCATATTTATTTATTGTGTCATTAATAAAAAGAGGAAACTTTTAATTGAAACGTTCATGTTTAGAATAAATGTAGAAACTCAAGACTTAAAGGACCATGCCACAGATTTAGCGCTGCCTTCCTGTAACCCTGTCAGACGTTTTCACCCACAGTCCAGACGACAGTTAAGTCTGATGTTTTGTGAAGTTTCTCTTTCTCCTCCTCCCTCTCTCCCTCCATCTTACTGTTTGTTTCATGAATTGCAGATTTAATAAAACATCACGTAGAGGCAGAGGATCTAATTAGCTCGTAGCTGATATCAGTAGCACGAGGCTGTCGACTCCACATAAGATCTTAGCACTGAGGAGGGATGCACACTGTGTAGGTTATTGTTATGATGATGATGAAGGTGCACACAGTTCCATTACACCTAATTTTACACAGCTCCCACCAAAACTGCCTAATAAAGCATCACCGCTGCTAAAGCCTATTTATAATTTGAGGTGATTTTTCCTTTAAAGTCATTACGGTTCAGGACTACACTGCAGGGCCCGGCTATTCCCAGACTGCCGGTGTTGGCTTTGTGTTTAATGGGGCCTAAGGGTGTTACAATAAGATTAAATGTGGCCAGTCAGGGCACCTACTCATGTCACATAAAAAAGAACTAGGGCCGCGGTGCATGACATTTATGAGCTAGCTGGCCGAGCGCTGAGTGTTTGGGGATGCTGTTTGCTGTTTGCTGCAGGTGTCTGCTGCTGTGACAGCTGAGTGACTGATCGTAAAGTGAACAGGGTGTGTTGCGAGATAATTACAAACAAGAACATAAAGACAACAACAACAGCTACGCGTGCAGTATGCATGAACCCGTACAGTGCAGATAACACGTGCTCACAGATCACTTTCAGTCAGGTCACAGAATTCTTGTTGGAGAATTTAATTATAGTCATTTGCAGCCACTGTGTCCATTTCACTGTGACACACAACCAGCACCTTCACACACCTGAAAATGCAGAGGTCATTAACACTACAGAATCCACAGAATTTATCACATGGTTAATTACTGTAATTACAACATAATGTTATAGTGGCACTGAGAGAGGATGAGAAAGTGTTGGAACATGGTGTTTATTTTCTTGTAAGGAGGAGCTCTTATTTTACACACTGAGTGAGAACGGCATCGTAACGTCCTCTGTGTTTGTCCTGATGATGTCTGGCTTATCTTAGACGTACAGCAACATCAGCTCTACAGCTTAATAAACCTGATCTTCACATGAATTTCAGATGCTTTTCAGTCTGAAAGTGAACACGGAAAGAAGAAATGACTGTATCTGGTTCCTTTAAATATGAGAGGCTGGCAGATGATCCTGCTGACTATTATGAGGAAGATCATTTCACTGTGGTAGTCGAATGTAATTTGACTAAATCAGATGGACGAGGCTGAGAGATAACACACCTCAGCACAGTGGTGGTCTTCCTGTGGCTGACTGAGGAGGAAAACCTTTGTGGATCTCTGAGATCTTTAGATCTTTTCTTCTTTAGTGACCACAGTGAGATCTGAAACAAAACTTTTTTATGTGACTTTGAAAATCCATACGATCAAAAACATAGATGGAAAATAAAAGCTAATGAATAAGAAGTGATAAATTGCACTTCTTATAAAAGATGTTGTGCATGAGCAATAAACTGAAGTTTGAGTGTGTGATTTTATGTCTTTATATTTAGGTTTGCATGTGTGCACATGCTAATTGCGCGCTGTAGGTCTGACACCCACACACACAGATGATTTCTGATATTACACACATGGTGTTGACAGAAAGGGAAGTCATCTGTCACTTTCTCCCTCCCACCAGGTGACAGTAACACACACACACACACACACAGCTTTACAGACGACCTCTGCATCTCAAACACTGCACTGCAGTTCTTCTTAAACAGGTGTTTCAAGCTTAGATTCTGGATGTATAGGACGTGTTTTCAGTGTTTTCATCTGGAGGTTTTTCTGAGGATCATGAGCCTTTATAACCAAACCACAGAGTTTAGTTTTGAGCAGCAGTTTTGAAACCTGCCAGCGTTTTAGAAGGCCACACAATGCCACATGTCAGACGTCAGTAAGAAGTCTTGATGTCCATGTGGAAGCGAGTGGTTGTGTTACCGGTGTTGTGTGTGGCTCCTGCTGTGGGAGCTGTGAGAATGGTTCACATTGTGAAGCCATTTTTGGGTGTGAGTGATGGTCGTCTCCTCAGTTTGTACGAACCAGTGGGTTCCTGCTGGAAAAAGCACAGCAGCATCAAACCACAGGGTTTCGGTAATAACCAGGAACTGTAAACGGTAAATTACACTCGGAACAAAAGGAGCGGCTCAGGTGGATGGTGGATGTGTTGTTGAGCCATTCCACACGATTTAACGGCCACCTCAGGAAGTACCCGCTCCTTTTTTGGCCTCTGCTCGCTGTTTCTCTCAACCCTCCTGCTTTTAACAACTTGCTCAAGTTTGACATTAAGTTCAGAGTGTGATTCCTGTTTGAACTCACACACACAGACGTGATTAAACGTGCTCTCTGAATTTTGCCTCCCACCTCTGGCAGGTTAGATATACAGGGAGGAGTGATGACAGCTACACTGCTACAACACCTTGCCATACATCTGTCAGCGAGTAAACATGCACTCTCCAGTGACTTTCACATAATTGCCACATTGTGACTGACTAGATTTGCATAAGTAGATCTGATAAATCAGACGCTAAACTGAAAAAACCTGTGGCACTTATTGTTCCCTGCACTGTTCCTCTCGCACCACGCTCCTCGTGTGTGTGAGGTCAAGTGAAGAAGCTAAGGGGAAGTTTTATACTCCATTTCTTGCCGTGCAGCTTCCAGCATCTGTGACAGAAACAGACTTCCACCCATTTAATTTCTCCTGCAGAATCAGCAGTGCAGAGCTGAGCCAGCGCTCACGGATACATACACAGTCCACCACATCTCCACTCAGTAATCAAGCAGCTCACATACACACATGTTTAACAGGAACATCACATCCTGTAACTTACATGGCTTCTCTTGATGATTTAAAGGTGATTTACTGTTGTAATGGCACCAAGTCCAAGGTGAATCATGATATATATATATATATATATATAACTTTAATATATATAGTATATGTGGCTCTATTCACAGACTAAATTCCAAACTGCTGCCATGAGCAGCTTTTAAAAGAAAGAAAAACAATGCGACAGAAGACGAGGAAGCAGTTTCCTGTGTCACCCCGTGTGCCCTCGTTACTGATTCACATCTTCAGGCTGGCTGGAAAATCTGGGAGGAAAATGTTAATGAGTAAACATTACCCTCAAACTACGGTCACCAAGGTGTTGTTGGGGAAGGCGCAAGCGTTTCCAGATGAGTAGCTAACTGACACAGTAAAACACTGGCCCAAGATGCTCTGAGGTATAATTGTGTGTAAACTTCATCAGTGTGTTTGCTGAAAAGAGTGTATTCAGCAAACCTTCCCTGCATTTAAAAGTTGAAGTGGCCTTACAGCGCCCATATTACTGCCATTACTGGTGAGGCAGCCTTCTCCTGTTTGAGAAAGATCACTGCAGCTGTACAAACAGTCGATGTAGTTTCCTGGCTTTCATTAAAGTATCAGCAGTTTCAGGACCATGGAGAACGCCTTCATCTACAGAGGGGAATCAGCACCAAGGACAGCTCCTCTGTTTTCTATTCAATTTTCTGTTCAGTCGACATGAGAGTGGATTCTTTGAATTTCAAAATGGGAAAAAAACACTTCTAAAGTCAGGGTGTATAAACTAAAATGAGAGCTCAGTCGGCTTTTTAATGTAATTATTATGCATCCCACAGATGCACTTACCAATTTAAATTTAGCTGTGAAGCTTTGAGTTCTTGCTTAGTGATAATGGTGACAGATTCTTTGTAAGTCTTAAAGTCAGTGTGTCTGTGGCTTCATATAGAGGCAGACAGAAAAAGCAGGATTCTTATTTGGAGCCGGTGAGCGTCAGTTTTATGAGCTTATTGTCAGCTGCTGGGTTTTAGCAGCTGTAGCTAGCTAGCTGTTCAAGCTAGCATTAGCTTCATGAATGTTTGGAAAATTTTGTCTCCTGACTTTTTTGCTGCCTCCAGCTAACTCATGATAAAAACCCCTATAATATCCCAGCTGACTATTCAAACAGAACCTGCTCAGCTGCTTTTATTCTTAGCTTTAAGTGCTGATAAGATCCAGGACCGTCCTCCACACAGCATTCCACAATCTAATGCAGCTGTTAAAGGATGTGTTCCTTATCCTTGGAGGTTCTGCTGTTTGATGTCCATCAGTGTTCAATCAATTTATGACACTTTTTATGACGTTTTTGAGTGTGTGTAAAAGTCCCGTTCCTACCCCGTTACTCCAGCCTCTGATTGTGGTACATCACTCAAGCTGCAGGGCTGCATCAACCCCCCGTCCCGTCAAACCCCGGCCACACGCTGAGGCCTGGGCCGCTCTCCACTCCCTCACTATATGGCTGCCTGGTGCGCGGCGCACACACACACATCAATTAGAGAAAGGTTACCTTGTGTTGCTGCTGGCTGGTTGTCCTCTCGGCTCCAACAGAGGCAGAGACTGAAAATATACGTGAGAGGAAGAGATGTCTTCTGTGGGCAATTTAATTCCACTCTCTTACCCGCAATCTGCCCCCGCCCCTCCCACCACCAACACCATCATAACAGTCACTCCCTGTTTCCAATCAGGAGTGTTTTGATTTTCCGAAGGTCACCTTCCAGCTCTTTGTTTCCTAAACAATAAGAGCGCAAACACAGAAGAGAAATGAATATTTACCTGGGAACTTTAGAGGAGGTGTGATTCTCACAAAATGCTAATCTAAGTCAGAGTAATGAACTCCTCTGGGTTTCAGTGGTATTATTTAATTAGGCGTGGTGGTATTGGGTTCAGTATTTGTTTTGGGAGAGGGGTTGTGTTTATGCCACTGGATATTTACTGGAGCAGCGGAGGTTAAAATCTTAAGCCTGTCTTCTTCTTTGTTCATCAGATTAAACTTCCGTGCCACCACCACAGGCAACTGGTAAAACCGGCATCAAAGTATTAATTATAGAAAAGTGCTATTTGTAGCGAGGTTGGAGGGAACATGCATGTATGTGTGTGTTTGTATTTCTTCCTGTAACACGTGTGTGTGTGTGTGTGTGTGTGAGCACTAACAGGACTGACTGCCACCCTGTTTGTGAAATCCATTTCCAAAAGCTGGAGGGTTATCAACACACAGTGTTGGGGCAGGGATGGAGGTCGTAGCCCTTCGTTTCTTGAACACTTTTCCTTCACCTGAGTGACTGTGGGTTTAAGTCTGAGGTTTGCTTTTAAATGCTCCTGGACTACAACAAGGCTAAATCCTTTAAATGAATTCATTAGCTGGGTTTGTTAAGACCTGAGGAAAATGTGGTTTTATTGCTTTGAATGTTGATACTTCTTTCTCTAATATCTTTATATATAAACTCTATGGTTGAGGTTAAATAAATAAACCCTTTAGTTACAGGTCTCCATTTACCTTTACCTTTCACATCACTACATGAAAAGACCCTGAACACTGGCAGAGGATGTGAATGTGTGAACAAGCTGGAAATAAATCTTATAAGCTATTATCTAAATTATTTGTTGAATAATGTATATAAATGCAGATCTCCATCTCTTTTTATCGGCTTCTTGAGGACATTGAAAATTAATGCAGCTTTGCCGACGTTGTCTTATGATTATTATAATTACAATTAGTACGAACGTGCTGATTGTCAATCTGAAACACGTCAGGAGTGTTACATGCTGCTCTCCTCGGTTAAAGAAAGAGAAATCTCACGGCGGTTTTCTAAAAACTTTTCTCACGTTCGTATGAAAATCTTATTATGTTTCTGCCAAAAGCTCATCTTGGGGCTGACAAAGGTTGAGTGTGGGGCAAAGGGAAAGGAAAAAAGAAAAAGAGGAACATTCAAAAGAACTGGGAAACAATGGAGACACAAGGAATGAAAGAGGGTGAGTGGGATTTGAAAGAAAGATTAAAAGGATTGAGACAGAGGCAGAGCAGAATAAAGCCTGAGAGGCTGACATGGCAACAACATTTTCATGTGAGCCAGCACACATCAAAAGTTATTGCTAAAAGCGAGAAGAAGAAAGAACAAAAAAAAAATTATGAGGGGGAGGAGGACGACAGCAGAGGACGTGGAGCTGCATTAGGGGCAGCGGCCCACAGGGGCGACATCAGGTAGACAGCAGAGGTCCACGTCTCAGGAGGCGGGACAGAAAAGGACGAGCGTGGACACATCTGTGTGGACGCAGCCAGCCGTGTGAGACCGACGGTCCGTGAGGTCACCTGTCAGGGTGGGGACTGCTGGGAACGGGGGGCAAGGGCAGCGCCGCAGGAGGCACGCACCGAGACAGGTGTAGAGAAAAAAACAGAAACGGGGGAACAAAAGGTGAGACAGAATGGGAAACACATCACACACAGGGAGAATTCAGCGGGAAGAAATCAAACTTGTCTCCTGTGGTAATTTCAGTGTTATATATATAGATTTATAGTGAGCGTAGAACATGTTCCAACTCATATTAACACACAGTCTGTCAGCCAAGACACGTGAGAACAGCAGCTGTTCGTGAAGCTTAGAGATGCTCGGCACTGTGTCTCTGCAGATCTGGAACACAACAAGATAACATACATCACAGGAGAACTGCATATTAAATTATACCCACTGGTGTCTTACCGTCATTGCTGATGAATACATGTAGACTGGTGTTATTAAAATGTTCCAGGCTGCAGAAAGGACCTAGATTTCACTCATTCATCTGCTCCTAGATCCACACTGCACCCAACAAACGTCCAGGTTCCAGGTTAGAAAGATGCATGCATGCATGCAGTAGCATTATTCTACCATATTCCATTTATTAATGATCATAAAGCACCTGCTTGTGGCACCTAAATTAACTGAATGTCTGTATTTAATTGTAACCAAACAACAGTTTGCATAATATTAAACACAGAGCTTTGGAAAATCAAACGACACACAAGGCACAGGAAGTAACCCTGTAGCCCTGTGGACCAGTATAG
The DNA here is from genome assembly GCF_001640805.2 of Lates calcarifer. Lineage (NCBI taxonomy): Eukaryota > Metazoa > Chordata > Actinopteri > Centropomidae > Lates > Lates calcarifer. The sequence continues at coordinate 9,446,945 of NC_066833.1, forward strand.
ACACTTTCAAAGTGTTGATTAACACTGCTGTGATTTTGCTGTAAACTATGTCAAGCAATGTGCACTTCAAGGCAACTTTTGCACCTATAGGTCACACTGTGTGCTCAGACTGAAAATGTCCCACCATAGATTAGTGTTACAACAGGGAGAACATGTTAATCAGGCTCTGTTGGCACAGCCCTGAGCAGAGGTGTAATCAGCAAAAAATAACCAGCTGTGTGGGTGAGCAAAGCTTTTAAACTGAAGTCTAACAAGTCTGTGATGATGACGACTTAAAAAAGACGAGGCACCTCGGCTCATATTTACATTTTCCATTAGTGACACATTCTCAGTGAATACCTTTTCTCAGAGTCCTGAAACGATGGCCACAGCATGAGAAGATCACTTTATATTTTTGTGCTGTTTTCTTACAGTGGTGCAGTGATAAATGAATCGTGTCCATTAGCTCTTAAACAGCTGTGTTAAGTGACTAGACAGTAAAAAGAGTAAAACAGTGGAGGTGCAGCAAATGCAACAGAAGCTGATCTCTGCTGATGACTTACAGCATGTCAACAGGAAGTGGATAATGTGTGTGGTGGCATTTGAATGCCCTCTTTCCTTGGCCTTTCTTCACATGTAATTTCCCTGTTTGTCACAGTTATTCCACCGGTCAGTTCAGACTGACATTATATGTGATATTTCATAATCACTCTCAAATTAATTACATCTCTGGAATAGGATCTGAATTTATTAACTGGCTGTAAAATGTATTCATTTACATAATTCAGTATCGTTCACACTGCCCTCTCGTAAAAATAAAACAATCCCAGGGGTTGTGTGTTACGACCCATAATTTTATTGTTGCGCTTGCTTTTCCACGTCCTGGTGAAATCATCAAACTATCAAAGGAGTCAGGTCTTCAGATAGAGGTCAGTGTGTGACTACATTATCTGTTAAGATTATTAATTCATTAGACAGCGACAGTATTCTCTGATTAACAGGAAAAATAACTGTAACTGAGCCAGAGTTTTCCTCAGAGGTTAAAAAAGGACGTCTGAAAATATTTTTTTAATAATTAGAAAATGTTTATTTACATTAAAAACTGACAGTTTGTTGTGTCTCTTGTAAGTCTCAGAAAGTAACAGTGGGTGCATGAATAAACACTGTAAATACTCCATAACACTGCTGTCCTTAAGGTCCCTCTATATTCAATATTCAATGAAGCACTTATTTGAATTGCTAATGTAATAATGATTAGTTCATCTTCAAACCAAGTAGCCAGTAGCTGCTAAACACCACTCCTGCTCAGAGACACAGGAGCACTTGGTGAATTACTGCCCCCTCCTTTAGTTATTTTTAGATTAACATGCTCTTTGACCCGGAACAGGAAGTCAGCAGTTTTATTCTCAGTATGCAGCCATGTTTTTGCTGAATAGTCTCAACATCCATCTGTTGCAATCCTTCTCTGTGTTTATGCCTTTGAAAGAATCGTCTGTTAATATTGGTTTAGCACAGGACACAGAGCGAAATCTGGACAGTAGTTTTTTGGAAGTGTATTTTGTCAAAGCCTTGTGTGTGTTGGTAACCTGTTAGCTTAGCCACATGCTTTGTTTGTTGTACTTGAGTCAAAAGATTAGCAGGACAGTAGTAAAGCACCAGGAGCTTGGACACAACATCCTGAGCCTCCTGGCTTACAGTACAGTTTTAATAGGAGTGGACATTTTAACTTAGAGCATTAATATTTAAGTAATGTCATCTTTTATTCTAAGAAATCAAACTTTTCATGCACTCGTGTTTGTTTTCTCTCATCTATAAGCAAAGAGTCTGTACAAATCTCATCATTCCTGAGCCTACATCTCTGCTCACCAGGTTAGAAAATTAGTAATTATAATCAATAATCTCAGTAGGAGAGGCTGATTGCTCAGTAATTTAGATTTTGCCACACAGAGAGCTGGAGGATTCAGTGTGAGTGCAGGGAGCATTATTGCTACCACAGGTGAGCTGGCGGTTGTGCCAGAGCTCCTCTGGGGAGGAGGCGGGTGATAAAGTGGCTGAGTGCTCTGGCCTACCTGTGACCAGGTTTTTGCTGACTCGCCGGATGACAAAGTTGTAGAAGAAAAGTGGAAAACAACATTTGGATTTGTCACTGGGAAAAAAAAAATGCAGGGTGCGATGTCAGTTAAGTGGTTACAGAAATTATTATGAAGGAAATGTGAGCTGACTTCAACAACATCAAAAATGGAGGATGGGACTTAGAGTGGATGAAATGTGTGCCAGTGGTGGAGAGGATGTTGATAATGTATTCCTTAATGTAGAGGATGGAGATGCAGAGTGAATTTATAATTCTCTTTTGGGAAACGTGCTGTATTGAAGGCAGCGACCGTTGATGTTTAAAGACTCTAAATGTAGCCACTGGTGTTTAAGAGTTATGCTGAGCAGCTTAAAGTGAATATTTACAGCACAGTCGCTGTTTCAGATTTTTGACACACACCAGCAGAATTGGTACAGCTGCTGCTAATGAAGTACAAAGGTTAAGTTAATTACAAGTATTTGGGTTGTAGGTTGTTATTTGTCACATCAAGACACACACCACACCACACATTTACTGTCGCTGGTGGAGTTTATTTTCTCTAGCTAGCCAGCTAATTAAAGTCTGGAGGAGAAATAAACATAGCTGCACTGGCCTCTGTGGTTTGAATAGTCTGTTGAACCATTGCTCTACTTTCCAGTGATTTCTGGCCAGTGACCTATAATCCTAAGTATTATTAATTCATCACTTAAATCTGGCATCATCCCCACTAACTTTAAAACTTCTGTGCGTAAACAGTAAGTCCAGAAACCACACCTTGATCCAGGGTCTCTTAATAATTATCAACCACTTTCTCACCTTCTGTTATTTTCAAAAGTACTTGTGTCTCAGCAGCTTTCAGCCCTCATATCTAACATTAACCTTTTCAGTCTGCTTTCAGCCACTCCACTGAAACTGCACTTGCTGAAATGGTAAATGATCTTCAGCTTCTCCTGTGGATTCAGATTCCACTTTCTTTTACTCGATCTCAGTGGCTTTCACATCATCAAGTCTTACTTATTCAAAAAGAAAAACAGTGCGTCTCCTTCTCTAATCCTACATGAATATTTCCTGATGTGATCTTTTGTTTTTACACCTCTGGACCAAATTATATATACACAGTCATGGAATTAATTTCCACAGCTATGCTGACGATACTTGATTGTATCTCAAAGTTCAACAGGGAAGAGTCTCGGTGTTACATTTGATCCTACCCTCTCTTTTGATCAGGACATTAAAGACGTCACCAACACTGCCTTTTTACCATGTAACGTATATAAACTTCAGTCTTTTCTATCTGTGGCAGATGCTTTCACTCTGTCATCCAAACTGGATTGTTGTGATGCCACATGCTCGTTGTAAAAGTCTTCAAATGGTTGAAGCTAGCTTGAACCAGTCTCTCCTATCCATGTCCGATCACACTTGAAGGTGTTTTTGATGACTTACAGTATCCTAAACGGGCATTCCCCTTCATACCTGTCTCCTTAAACCTTATATTCCATCCTGTGCTCTTCACGCTCACGATACAGGGCTCCTGTCTGAGTTAAAAAGAAGTCAGCAGGCTTCAGGGCCTTTTTCCCATCATGCCTTCTTCCTCTGGAACAACCTCCCTGCTGACATCAGACTGTCTGACTCTGCTGAGGCGTTCAATTTCTTTCAGTTAGTGGCTTATTCTTTGATTACTTCAGGCCTGGTATCTGTTACCATTCCCCCATCGGTCGGTTGGTGTGTGGGAAAAATGGAAATAAAGGAGCAGCATTGTTCTTAGTAAGGTAACTATTAGGCCCCTTTACTGTAGTGCAGCATTCGGCACAAGATCAGACTATTTTTATTCTGACATAACCCCTGTGTTTTTGGTAGTAAGGATCCCAGCAGGGTTAAGAGTTTGCCTGGGGTTTGCTGGAGTGTAAACTTCCTCAGATTCAATAAAGTGAGTTGTGTTTTTGGTTTTGGAAAGGCTAAAAAAAAGACGTGACCCTCTTTCTAAACAGAGTATCACTCTTACCCAAGAAGTCCAAAGCTTCAAAGGACAACTGTCCCTAGCTATACTGCATTCATACTTATACTGCAACCCTTACATTACCCGGAGGAGCTGTGTATATGAACGCAAATCTCTTAATCAGTTGAGCCGGACATTAACTTGAGCCTGGCAGCTGCCCTAATACAAAGGACAGGTCAGGTTTTTTTAGGGGGAGCTCTACCAACTGTCGGTTGAGGTTGAGGGATTTTATCAAGGTCTCTGTCCTTTTTGTAAATGTTTATTCCATCAACACAACAACAACACATTCAGCAGCAAACTTTGGTGGTAAAACATCAGCTTGCTCACCAGCTGCTGTCACAGAAAGTAAGAGCATCATCACAGTCAGAAACACCACTCTAACAGCAGCAGTACAAAACTCTGGAGTCCTAGAGATGGTGAACTATATCATTAGTGACTGAGTGGAACCCAGAGAAAACACAGCAATGAGGAGATTTGTCACTTCACCCTCCTCAAACTAGATGTCGTAATATTGTCTGCACTAACTTAAACCAAAACTGAAATGTACTGAAGTTTGTGTGTCTGCTTTTTACTTCATTCCAGAGTTTTCTGCACTTTGTGAACTTTGGGATTTTGCACTTTTTCTTTATTCTTAACTTGAATTTGAGCTCAGAAGTTCATTCTTGACCTTTGGAACAGTATGTGAGACAAAATAATCTGACTCAAAGGTCCATTCACTCGCTTTTTTCAAAGCATCTCACAACAAAAGTATCTGGTGGCTTCGTCGTCAGCATGTAACACATGACAACAAAGGGTCGCCCTTTAAGATACCACTGAAAGTTACAGGGAAAACAGCTGTGAAAGATATTTGAAAATAAATTTGATATTTTGAATGCACCAAAGTCAAATCAAACCAGTAATTCTGCTTTCACCAGGCATCATTTACATGTTTTTTTAAACTCAAATTCACATATGTCCTCAGAGCCTCAGGTAATAGACGTGGAAAGGAAAGAGACTTATTTCAGAAGTGTCATTTATGACCCATTATTCAGTCAGAGGCCTTCCTCTTCTCCTTTCTTGTGCTCATGATTATTGGCCATGGGAAGCCAAGTGTGTGGGCAAGAAAAGAGTCACACTGGGAGGATGAATGCCACCCAGTGACTAATACATATGACAGGTCTCTGTGAGTGCTTTGCACTGCACTGAAGCCATCTCTTCATGTTTGTCTGGTAGTTACCATGTAACAGAAGCAGCTATTGATGACAGGGAAAACTAAAATAACTGATTAATTAGTTTGTGTTTGACTGTTATAGTAAACATTTGCATTAGTATTTGCACCAGCACATTAGTGCACGTATTGATGACTATATAATTGACTCATTACTTACAAATACAGTTTTATTAAACTGTTAGAGAGGTGTTGACTCAGCTCTGCTAAGTCAGTGGCAGTGCTGGACTGCAGTATGATTCTAATGCCCCCTTTTCTTTGATACAGTACGTATTCTGTCCATGCCACAGAGTATTAGAAGAGTTTACAGCCTTTAGATAGGCTGTTTTATGCTCTAAAATATCTACATATTTTGTGTGGAGGGCTTCAGCACAGACGCCCAGATGAGCGTTACCATTTCAGATTCATATATGTGAAAAATCTACACGTCAGCTCGCTGAAAATAAACGATTAAACCAACAAGGCAAAGACATACACTGTACTCACACACACAGACACAATGAAGTAACATGTGCACGGTGAGAGAGAGATAAGGAAAGATTATGTGAATAGAAGCATATGGCTTTATGAGCAGGGCGAAGCCGTCTCTCACACATACATCACACTGCAGTTTTATTGCCCCTGCAGTAATGCACATGGATTACATTGTTATTGAGGAGATGCAATCAATTAGAAATATGGTAATTGTATCTGCATTATGTGTCAGTTGTAATTTTTTAACGTCTTTGTTCCCGTAGAGCCTGTCAGAGAGTGTGTGTGTGTGTGTGTGTGTGTGTGTTTCTGTCATAGCCTCCTTGTCTTTTATGCACACTACCCACAGGTTTCACACACATCAGCAAAGGCTGTTATCAGTGGCATTACCAAAATAAAAACATTGAGAATGGGAGTGAGGGTGAGCTGGGGGTAAGGTGTATGTATGGGTGTGTGGTCTGCGTTTAAGGAGAGAAAATTAGCATAAATTCAAAATTGTGTGTGTTTGATTAGCGGAGACAAGCGTGTGGAGAGTGTGTGTGCGTAATGTACCGAGTGTGTGTACATGTGTACGGTGCGTCAGCCTCCAGCTGCCCCACTGCTTACAAACTGTCTGCCGCCATCATGGAGGAAGGCCCTCATTGTGTGAAGGACAAAAGCGGCGTGTGCCACCAGTGGGAGATAGCAGTGATTTATGAGGGCCTGTCACTGCAGCGGCAGGTAAACATGCACTTTGGGGGGTCTGTCTGAAGCCTCGCCGCCGTTCTGTACCCATAAGGAGACACTGGCAGGAATGTACAGCATATTCACCTACATATTGGCCAGCCAAACGGATGCACTGCTGCACTGAGACCTCAGGGGAGCAGTGAAATGATGACATGAATAAAAGGACTGGCAGAGTTGCATTCAAGGTGTGAATGTGATCCGTTACATATCATTAGAGGTCCTGAGTTGCAAGTGCTGCTGGGTAATGACTTATTAAAAAACCATCACTTCCTGTTTATCACATCCCAGTCAGCAAACACAAAAACAAAGTAAATTGCTTTAATTATACAATGAAATAAAGGGAAAAATAGCTGATAATAGTGGCTTGAAATCATTACCTTCTTCTTCACTGTGAGTGACTCATAATATTTGGACAGCCTTTGTTTCAGAATGTGTGTTTTTCAAGCCAACCAAAAGCAACTAAGAGCATGAGTAAACATCAATTATAACAAAATTATATGCCAGAAAATGACAAGCAATGATGTAAAAAAATAAAAGAAAGAAAATGCAGGAAATTAGCTAAACGCCGGTGCTGCCTTTTCAAACGTGTAACTTTGCTGAAGCATCTGTGGATATTTTTCTTGCTGAGGTTTTACATACAGTATACAGAATATTATGCTGATGTCTGCCTCAGAGCCTGACAAAAGACGGGGGCCTGTTGTATAACTAGAGGCAAGATTACATTATTGGATGTACCCCCGGTGTTTTGATCTCAGAAACTGGCTCTGTTAAAACTGGGGTACATTACAGTGATAACCTAGGCTGCGTGCCTAACCTGCTCTGGAGCAGGTTTCAGTTAAAAGGATTACGTTTATTGTGCTGGTTATTAATTGTGCTATTATTTCACAGTATTTTCTACAGTTGGCGGCTCTGTATCCTTTTTATATCCCGACGCTGTTCGGTGTAGAGTGAGGCAATTTGTGTGAATAGAAAAAAAAATAGTTAACTTGTCTGAAAAAGCTCTACTATTTCAAACCCTCCCCTGACAAACACATACACACCACACAGGACTGAGCTTATAAACTGAGAGGCACCGGGGCTTTAACTGGCCTCACTGTTATTATGATTGGATGCTTGTGGTCAGCTGGTGGCCGAGCAGATGATGAATTAAAAAAAGAGAAAAAGCATGACCGAACCAGCTCCTAGACAGCCTAAGTTGAACTTGCTCATGAAATAAAAAACAGGTGGATTTTGTCTGTGATGATTTGTTTGTTTTGTTTGTCTTCTGCTAATGAACGCATGCTCTGATTGCTCTCTACAGCAAAATTAGGTCAGGCAGACAAATTAATAAACAGTTTATATATGCACACTCATGGTATACAATTATCCTGACTAATCTCAACACATTACACAGCTATATAATCAACCTAGCAGTGGCTGATTCCTATCTCACCTCCCCGGCTCCTGAGGAGCAGTCCCTCACTGTCTGCAGGACGTCTGAATGGAGACCTGATAGGTACAGATAATGATAAACCATCCCAGGTCTGCAACAACAGAATAATCACGGAGAACACTGAGTTCCTCATTCAGATACATCTGACTGCTGCTAGACACATTATAAAGGGTGATTACTACCTGAGATTTGTTCAGTCTCTGAGCGGCACACCTGATGTTTCAGAGTTTTGTGCTGGCTCATGTGATGTGCTTTGTTGAATCTATTCATCAAAACTCAAAAATTAAACTGTATTGTAACTGTAAAAAGTGAATGAAGAAATCCCCTATCTGAAAGACAGTAATTCAGCTAAAACTACACTAATCATATCGTTAAAAAAGCTGCTGAAGTGGTAACATGGAAGCAGAAAGATCAGCACTCTTTTCATGAATCAATTCACTAATTATTTCCAATAATCTCTATGTTACTGCTGCTCCATTGCTGTTAAGCTGCCATCAACTGCTCTTAAAACATCAGGTGTTTCACATTAAAAGCCTTCCAGCAGCGCAAACAGCATGAGCCCCGTGTTTTTAGCCTGTATTTGTTTACATCTTCCAGCTGAATGTCAGCAGTTCTGTGAATCTCCAAGCAGATTTATGGACATTTTTAGTGAGATAATGACATCTCATAATATAATGTAAGTCACACTGAATGATGTCATTATGCGTTTGATATGTGTGTTAAGATTTAACTGTCTTGTGACTTTCTCTTTTATTGTTTTCCTGCTGAATGTCCACGTCTATTACAGACCATATCCTGTATTTTCCTCATGATTAAAATGCTTTCCAGAGTGATGAGTTAAATTACTGAGGAGCACAATGACTGTCTCATTCACCACCTCTCCCTGTGTTGCTAATCCCATGTGAATGGGGCTTAAAACAATTCAATAATGTGATTTTAGCAGGTTATTTTTGTTTTTACATATTTATATGTGGTCATTTTATTCAGCATCACACTGAAGCCAAAAAAAACAACAACTATAACCTCAAAAGTAGCTCAGATGTTGGAAACGGTCCAATTTCTCCTTCAGCTGAAGGGGTGTTGCACATATGGTGGTCAAGGTTGTTTAAAAAACAACAGTTGGTATCAGAGGTAAATGCTCGAGGAGAAAACTGGTGTTTAAACCATTCAGCCGATGAATTTAATCTTATAGTATTTCTTCTATAAGTTGTTATCCAATCTGAAGTTTCTTCTGTGATTATTTTACTCAGCACAAATAAAATCTTTGATTAGGGTCTGTAAGTATCATAATACAAAAAGTAATTATATGTCTTGAAGATAATATGACAAATAAGTTTGCTAACTCTGAAAGTAAATATCACAGCTAATCAGATCTAATCATACATGAAACAAGAGCTCACAAATGAGATTTCCACCATGTAAGAGGGCCCTGTTTGTCAGAGTGTGAACATCAAAGGAAGCTTTATTATAGAATAAATCAGAAGTCATTACATATACTCACAAGAGAATAGTTAATTATCCCTGCGTGTACTGTTGAAAGAGAACGTGTGAATCAATTGGCCATGTGCTGCCAGAGGGACCTCAGTTCAAATAACTGGGGCCTGAAAAAATCTCTTTTTTATTGAAGTACCTTTCTGCAAAGTGGTCAACCTCCACCTTTCTGTGTTTTTACCGGAAGGTTCTCATGTGTGACTTTGTGCTATTAAATGAATGTGAAATAAAGCCCTTCCTAAGGAAGAGGCTGCATGTGTTAAGTCAACTTCCCTCGATAAGAAGGTTATTATCTAGCTTTTGTGTAATAAAAGGGGAAGCCATATCCAATCACACACCCTTAAGTCACAGAATTGTGTTCATGGCCATCCCACGTAGAGAGCTAAGCTTCAGCCTCGCCACACTTAAAAAGCTTAGAGCCTCTTTGATTGTTGAGAGCTGAAAGACCAACACGTTTATGGGTTGGGGTTCTGTTTATTCAGATGTTGAAGAATGTGGAGAACTAGAGATCTCTGGGTACAGGTTTGTTGTTTCATGGTAAACCTAGTTAAAACAGCACTGACGCTGTAAAACCTATTAGCTGTTCATCACTGAGCGATTTCTGAAACAGGCATCAAAGACTTCTTGACTTAACATTAGTTTTGTGAACTAGCTGTAATAGCAAAATTCGGGCTGAGGTACAGATGTTGTAACCATGGCAACAGCACAGCATGTCACTTCCACTGGAGGAGGGAGGAGATGAGCAGAGTGTGTGTGTGTGTGTGTGTGTGTGTCTGTGCTGTTGCCAGCCTCTGTTAAATGACGGCAGGCAGGAAGCCGAGAAAGTCTTCATTGTCATTCATGTTGCTGGGGCTGATTGTGAGTCTCGCTCGCTACGATCCGGCTCCGGTCTCAAGAAGCTGATGTAATGGTGGGAAAGGTGAGAGACGTTGGGCGAGTGCGTTCACATAGCACTGATCTCATTTCTGTTTTGACCTTTTAAGTGCTTTTGGTGGGATTAAGTGAATTTGTTGCTTTGACCCGAGTGGTGCCGGGATAATGAGTTCGTTTGACCACAGTTCTAAAATGTACCGATGTAACCATGAGGTAATGATGAGGCAATGGGGAAGTTACTCTGCAGTTGGTTTTAATACCTAGAAAGTGCAGTTCCTCATAGTTTGAGATGTTGCATATGGAAAGAGCATCGCCTTTTAAATAAATCCAATGAAAATCACACTTATTGTTTCAGAAACATCTTTAGAAACAATCTCTCTTTTCATCCAGTTCTATTGCAAACATGCTCTGTACAGTGCCAGTGATCTACAGTAAATGATGGTGTATCTGTTTCTAACCCGTAACAGTATACAGTCCTGTGCTGCGATGTAATATAGATATGTCAAATTTCTATTATAAATTTGATTTAAGATCTTGGTGACCATCTGGAGATATTGGTAATCATTCTTTTTTTTTTTTATCGTGGTAGCACTGATGTTGATTTACAGTTTCTGGCAGCACTGGCGCTTTTCAAGGCTGCTCACCTTATCCTCATCATAAATAAAGCCCACGGGGTGATTATGTAAGAGGGGCAGCACAGGCTGACACGCCAGGACCAGCTGACTGCTCACCAGTGACAAAACAAATGACAGGTCCATCTGATAAACAGATGAACGTGTCAGACCCCTTGTTCCTGTGGGGTGATCGTACTGATGTGTAAATACTGTGGTTTGTTGGCTTTATCCTCACTGCTCTGAAACACTGCAACGACCACTGATGTAGTACTGCAATAAACCAGGACAATATCCTAACTCATGCAGGCTGTTGTCTATATTACACAAACAAAATAGTGGATAAGATAGAATAAGTAATGTGATATTTACATGTCATACAACATTGTAGTAACTGAGCTGTAACAGCAGGGAAAGCACAGGTGGAACTAATAACAATAATGTTGGCTCTCCTCCATTTGGATGTTCCATGACAGCCATGACAGAGAGCCAGCAGGCATGACACCACAGATACAGCACTGGAACATCTGAATGGTATGCAGCTAATATTAATGTTATTAGTTACACCTGTACGTTTCACTTTATGTCAAAATGTCTGCTCTGAAATATTGTAGCTTAACAAGTGTTTTGTTCTAGTTGGATTAGCAGAGTTCATTTGGAAACGTGGCTGCAGCAAACACTAACAGTCTCTCTCTGGTATTTTTTAGACAATTGTACAAATTCATATTGACAGAAATACTTCAGGTCTGTGCTGTGTTTAGTTTGGTATTGCAGGCTTTTAGTATTCCATCCTGTTAGACAAGAAGGTCTCCGAACAGTGAGGAAAGTCAGGCCAGAAAGTAAATACCAGCGCTGATGGTGTGTAATTTCAGCTACTGCCACAGTGCCAAAAAGGCTGCTAGGAATTGAGGGTTTATTATATAATACTACATATTAGAGCACAGTTAGACACATGTAATTAATGACAACGTCCTGTGGCTCACACATGAACATGGCTTCAACCCACCTCTGGTACTTAAGAGACATAAAATGGTATTATTTTGAAAGGTGAAAGAACTTTGATCCTGAATATGCTTTATATTTATATTGCAGTGTCAGATATGTGACATTATTCTCATCATAAATGTCTTTTTATTGTTGTTATTTAGTGATTCTGTGGCGTTTTTGCCATAACTGTGTAGTGTTTCAGTCTGAATAAAATTCAACATGTCAAACTTCAACTTCAACCAGTGTCTGTTGATTATTGTTGGTCCTAAAACCAGCTTACAGACACATTACTGCCAACTACTGGACTAAAGTGGTACTGAATACTGTCCACACCAAGTATGGGTTAACTGCACTGTGTGTTTTCATGGTTCAGACACGGTTTTCGTGTGGGTACTGTCGGTCCATTGCCATCCAACCACTGCCTCCCAGGGTTTGTCAGATGCTACCGCCTTAATTATGTGGAGTTTTCCTCTAAACAACCAAAAGAGAAAATAAAATAAACAGTTTGATAAATTGCTTGCGTGATTCCATACCGACCAGGAACCAGTTTAATAATTAGCGATTTCATATTCAACATACAATCTACAATAAACTTGCTGTGAGGAAAGGATTGGTGTTGAAAACAGGAATGAGTAATTCAATCAGTTGTGTTTCCTACGTCACTCAGCCTCTGTGTTTCTCTGTGCTGTCTGTATTTTCACATTAGGATTCATGTTACAGCTTCATCAGGCTGAATTACTGCTTCTGCCTGCTAAATCTTCTTGATTTTTTCTTCGATGGTCCTCATTGTCACCTTTAAAACTGATACAAAGCATTTTGGAAACAAAGCCTTTATCGCTTACAGAAGAAATCTGTGTTTCACACAATTACAGAGCATTTTTCATTTCTCAGCATCATTCAGTTCCTCTCACCACTGCTCCAATTCACAAACTGCCAAATGGGCAGAATATATTCTAGCTGGCATTATCAGTTAAACATTTGGTGTGTGTTTGTCGTATTGAAATGTTCTGCCTAAAAGGGATACCCCACCTCTTAATTTTCCAGTTATTAAAGCTTCTTTTAGTAGCTGTGGCCATAGAGCAACACATGTGAGCCACAGCATTTGTAAACAGGGAGCAAAGGTGTAAAATAAAAGCTTTTAATGAGCCATTCATGAAAAGGGTCTGACACAAATTAAAAATAATGGCAAAACTCACCCCTTCCCCACAGCTGACTGTACTTGATCAGTCCGTGCAGACAGCCATCACACTCAATATGTTCAGCCACCGGGAGTTCAATTAATTTCCAAATCCGTTTCATTTCAGGATCCCTTTAAATTGATTTCCCTGGACATGCAGTGCCCCAAACTCAACATTTAATGCTGAAGACCCATTGCAATCCATTCACTTTCACTGCCACAGCTTTGTGTAGACACCTACTGGCAAACAGAGTAGGAATGAATGAAAACTAACTGCACAAACAAGAATTTCTTCAATTTGTGCAGTTAATGAAGGAGGCTCCAACTAATCCAAGTACATGAAAATTAGATTTCCTCCCTGCTTTTAAGTTTTCATTAAGCATTGTAATGCCATGGTGATTTGTTACACCACACAAGCTTTTAGGCTGAGGGAGAAAGTTTCACAATGATCTGTTTAATTGTAGTGTATCTGAGGAAGCTTTTTGGTTTGTCAAAGAAGTGAACAGAAAGAATATGTTTTACATACTCATTAATAATGAATAAAAACATTCACAGCTCAGTAATTTAACTGTTGTGGATGGCATTTTAACTGACGGTAAATTACAGGACATGGTCATTCACCAGGACAAAGACGAAAGACAAAAGACAAAGCCTAAAGTCTCCAAAGGGCTGCAGGTAAGTTTAATATGGGGCACAGACATTCACTGTGACGTAGACTTCATATAGATATCATTGTCTCCAATGTCCAGTGTGAATGAAATGTCCATAAATCTAATATTTTTTGTTGTTGTACTCGTTCCCAACATTTTGTCTCACTCCATTTTAGCACAAAAGTTAGATTTAACACTGAAAACAATAAAAAAGTATGCAGACAAGCAGCTCTTCATGTGGAAAAAAACAAGAGATTCACTTTATACAAGGATGTTGCTCCAGTGATTTAAATTACAGAAGGACCAGCTAGTTTGCCAAAAAACACCAAGTAACTGCAGCTTTACCGTAGGTGTACCTAGGATGGGGATGAAAAATTAAAAACTGAAAACATGCTCCAGATGATTAAAACCATGTTAACGTAGAAATTACCCCACCTGCTCTAGAAATATGAATCCAGCAATACAGGTTGACCCTTGTTTAAGTTTCTCTATGTAGCGTGGTCTGAAAGTAAGGGATTAAAATAATTAATAATAATTCCCAATAACATCAGATGAAAGTAATTCAGAGAGGTGATTAAAGAGAGATTAATTTAGTCATAAATATGATGCATCATATTAAAAGTTGAAGAAATTAAGAGCTGTGAAAACAGAAAATAATCACATACCGTGTGTCAGTTTGATCTGTGTTGTTTGATTGGTTACTTTCGGTGTCAGTCAGAGCACCTGTGGTAATTGGCCCCAGATAAGGAAGAGAACGGCAGGGGGCGGGGTCAGTATCAGACGGCGGGAAAACGCGAGGGAAGGAGAGACAACAGGCTGAAGAAATGATAAGAAAACGACGGTAACTAGCCCGTGAATGTTTAAGAAACAGAAAAGAAACGTTGCTATGGATATTATGTACATTTCTTGCTGTAGCGCGGTGATTACAGTGGACTTTGGTGCCAACTGAAGCTGAAGTCGTCGATGCTGCTACACGAGAGGACGCCATTGTTGCGGAGGCGGAAGAGAAGAGGACGCCATTGCTGACCGGAGGTGACCGCGTCGTATTTCCTGAGGACTAATCTCGGATTCGTGGTTTCTCGGACTACAGACTGCTTATTCAGGACCAGGACTAACGGCGAACGGTGAGTCAGACTTTATAAGTTTCTTGTTCTGTTGAGGATAATAATTCAGTCGGGCGCACTATAACTTTGTCATTTTGTTTGCTTGAGTGTGTGAGCTGTGATGTGTTTATATAGTCAAAGCGTTTGATCTGAGTTTGCTACCTGCCATAGAGAGATAGTGAAAGTAAGACATAAGACTCTGAGAAACTTATATAATATGTATAAAACAAGTCATTTTTGTATATTTTTCAAGGTAATCAATCTATAGCTTGTGCTAATTTTGGTGTGTGTTAATATTTGCTTTTTTAAATGGGATCTTATGGGATTTTCAGTTCATTTCAACTTAAAAAGGTGAATATAATTTGTAGTACACACAGTGAGTCACTCTAAATACAGTAGGTATAGTACATGTGAGTACTACCAAGGTTTACAGGTTTGTTTATTTGTTGGGTATTATAAGTTTCATGGCAGCTACCTTAAGAAATCAAACCCAAACACCCCTCATTCTAATCTAAGGTCAGTTAAAGCGAGTGTTGGGGTGCTACAGCTACTAAAGAACATGTCTTAGTAAAGTGCTGAGCCATTGTAATGCACCTTTACATAGATTCCACCGGTGGGATGAACACCATTGTTCCACTTGTTTGTGTGTCTGTACAAACTATGTATTGTAGTCTACATACTGTATGTGACATTTTTATTTTTGTCTGTGAGTTCTTAATACTGCTGGTATGTAGAAAGAAAAGGCCGCCTTTACGGGTGTTCTCTGGTGTTCACATGCACATAATAATCTCTGAACCAGTTTAAGGCGATGCATCAATAATTACTGTCTTGTAAACAGCCTTAACTGAGTTATTTTACCTGTGTTCAGGCTGCAGAATGCAGTTGACTGTTGCTTGTCAACCTCTTTCTAGAAAGAAAAACACATCTCCACAAGGCCATTGAAAAGAAAAGAGAATAAATAGACACATTTACCATGACAAGACAGGAGATGCGAGTTGGAAGAAGCTGCACATCTTAATAACTGAAAACCTCCACACTCATTGTGGGAATCAATTCGTAGAATTTGGCATTTTTTGGTCCAACACAACCCAGACTTTGGCAAAGCTTGACTTTATACCAACTTCTCTGTGCACTCAGCGTACTCTAAAGGCAGATATACAGTTAATCTACGTCAGTTTATCCAGACAAAAGCATACAGCACAACAAAGCCTAGCAGAGCTGAACTCCCTCACTCGTCTTGTGTGGAGAGGTCATCCTCTGTCAGCCACAGGACAGGCTCTCTGCACACATGAATAGGATAATTATAACAGTATGGCTCTTTCAGATTTTTACATAGGTTACTTGTCACACAATCGGATTGTGTTGCTCATGTTGTGCTTTTACCGTTCATATGCCACATATGTTGTACTTTACTGTAGTGCGCCTGGTAAGGTCACTTTGAATGGCAAACCTGTCACTTTCAGCAAATGTTGTAAACATAACTTAACCCTGGCTCACATTAGAAGAAGTAAGACTGAGTCTGTGCAGGTGAAATGGCTGTTTTTAAGATATAGTCAGATATAAACAGCTTTACTGCATTGTTCAGCTTGTAATCTGAATTGTCAGTGAGCAGATATCGTATAATCATGCAAGATATTTTTCCACTTCCTAATGTTGTTTTTGTGAATAAAGATGATTAGGGTGCTCATTTCTCGTGTACAGTAAAACCTCTTACAGGAAATAAGTGGAATCAGCTAATCTCATTAACTTAATGTAATTTAAGGCTTTATTAATTCATAACATATAATAGAAAGTTGATTAAACTTAAATTCTAGTTTTTATTTTCTGACCATGACAGAACTAACAATATGAGTTTGTCTGTTTTGTCATCTTTTTACTTGAAATGATTCGTTGAATGAATGAATGTAGTGCTGAGTGTTCGCTCAGCTCATTCATCGTTTCTAAAAAACACAATCAGCATATTAGCATTTTTGTGTAGTTTGAAGAAAACAGACATGATTCAAACTTGCTGTGTGACTTAAACCTGCGTGAGATGAACCAGTTGTTGATTCAGCTTAATATCGTAAGTTCACAGAATTTTGTTATTTCAAGTTCAGTTAGCTGAATTGGTTTTGTATTTCCAAAACTCATGAGAACACTTTGAATTATTCAACATAAGTTCAGTTAACTTCTGTTGTTAAGGCAGCTGGGAACTTATGTTTTTTAAGTTCAGCCAGATTAACTGTATGGAGACATCCCTCTTCAAATGCCATCAAACAGAACACATCCATGTGTCCCTAAATGCCTGCAGTCCATGAGACTTCATGATGGGCCATTTCTCCACGTCCGTGCCCATAAATGAGTTTGGCATGGGTTTGGTTCCCCCGTGGATATACAAGCAGGGAGTCTGACAGTGGGACCATTGTGATGAATAGCCCTTTAAAGCTATGAAGTACAGCACCGCCATTGTTTTTTTTCACTTGGCCCTACCCCTCCCTGTCTCCCCTCCCTCACCCTTTTTTCCCTGTGTGATGGATTGGTTTTCAGCCGCTGAGCGTCAACGCCATTAGCCGCAGGAGCTGTCCGATACTGCCGCAGCGGCATATGTGTGGAGACACAGATCAGAGAAACAACCGACATTTCCGGGCAATGGGCCTTAGATGCATGCAACACAAAACCAGTAATGGAGGTCTCGTCTGAGACAGCTATTGATGTACCGTGAGATTGTGTGTCACACAACAAGCAGACCCGTGCTCGTGCTCATCAGTGCAGTGTGGTCTTGATATGTAAAAATAATGGGACCATGAGCCAAATCTTAAAGGAATCTATGGATAATGTTACAGAGATATATAATTTTTTTCACTTGTCATTCAGTTTTAAATATAGTCACATTCTGTGTAGATTTGAGCTTGGGCCATCCTTCATGCTACATGCAGTCATAAAAAGACATTAAGTCTGTTTGACTCTGGATAAAAAGGAATAATGCAAAATTCTCCAAAAATTAAACCCTGACCTTTAAACTTTAAAGACTTTTATTATAGGATTCATAAAACACACTCACTTTAGCAACATTAAGCAACATTTAAACTGAAACACTCAGTACAAATCATGAGTAACTGCCAGTGTAAATATCACCAACTGTTGACACAGAGTCACATCCATTCTGCTTTTTGGGCAATTGGAAGAAACTTGATTTTCTTATGTATGAAGTATAAACTGGGTCAATCAAGGGAAAAGATATGGAGGATCTGCTCAGTCTGTTCCTTTACAATATATTAGTTTTTCACATTCTACAGAGCTAGAACGATTAGCTAACCAGAATAGATAAACTGATGCAAAATCTAACTTCAAATGAACCTCGGCGTATATAGAGGATTAAAAATGCCACAGTTACATTAAGATAATAGATTTGTAAGCAAACAAACGCTGAAATATTTTTAGATATAATAAAAAATATATGATCTTTTATGTGTTTCTGAGCATTTTAAATGCTTCCTGGTCAGTAATTTATCACCCAGCTCTTTGTTTTTTAATTTGTAAATGATCCTTTTTCTAAAATGTAGTTTTTCTGTACTTCTATTTCAGAGGGAATCAGCCTGTTAACATAATGACAGGGGCAGACCCTAACATCAGACTGCATTAATCTGCAGTAATTGATTCTTTTAGTGAAGTGCACTGACCCCTCTGGACAAAAGGGATTTTCTTGTCCATAGTTTTATTTTATAAGATAAAGAGTACGGTCTAGACCTGCTCTATATGTACAGTACATCACGATAACTTCTGTTGTGCATTGGCGCTATATAAATAAAACTGACCTAATTTGACTTGAGCTTCTCAGGTTACTGGTAAATTGTTGACAGTCATTCACCAATCAAACTGTTTTGGTTTGAGTTACTAACTCTGAAGATTATGATCAAGATTTGGACAAATCCCAAGAAAAGATTCTCTCACTGATGTACAAAATGTAGAAGTCAAAGAAATGAATGGTCCTTGATTTTACTTGTGTTGACTGAATGCACAGTATTTAAACACACTGCAGGAGAAAGAAAAGAAGAAAGAAAATGTCATGAGAAACCAGTCACTGCCTCAGAATAATATTCAACAGATCTTTTTTAAGTGCTAAATTTTTTATAGTTTGCAAACTGCATACTTGAGCATGTGGAGGTCATCCTGTAACATTCAGAAGCCTGTAAGCAAACTGACACAGTCCTTCTTTTCCTCAAACTGTGCAGAGCGTCGTCGAGATCTCTGAGCTCTCATTCACAAAGGATTTTAGAGTCTGCTGAGTGTGTTGATAGAGAGTCACTCTTGCTGTTTTATTTAAAATAGAATCTGATGAGCAAATCGCTTATCGCGGAGGCTCTACTGAGATATTTCATTTCATCGTTGTGTACAGTTTAAAATGTCAGAATACTTCAGGGCAGAGACAGGTGTAAACACGTATGAAACGCAACACGAATCCAACACCAAAACATCAGCACATATATGGCAATGCAACACTTATGTATTACCAATAAACTGATGCTGGCATCAATCTTTTTCCTGCAGTGAAGCAATGTTCTGTTTCTGTTTGAGACAGTTACATCATGAAAGTGATGCAGATGGTTGTGGAGTTGGATTTGGTAGAAAACTATTTATTCTTTTGAGAAAACCCTTTTCATCTGAGGTATTGATATTATCTTGATGCAAGAAAAAAAAGAGTCTTCACTGAGTGACAAGTACCAAACCTTTCTGGGTGTTGCAATTTCCCCTGAAAGCTAGCGGGGCCATTCTCATCTGAAATGTTGCTCAGTAAATACATGTTGACTCTCAAGTGAACATGGCGACACACTGAAAGCATTCTGATAAAAGGGAAATATTGTACAAGTCGATGGACCAAGACTGTCGAGAGCAATCATATTGTTCACAGAAGCACAGAAAGCCCTTTCACCTCTCAGAAAGTTGCTTTAGTATGGTTGTGTTCTTACTCTCTACATTGTATGCAGTGAGCCAATAAACCCACAAAACAATGGCAGCAACATTAGGGTACAAAATGCTAAAGACCGATTAAGGCCCACAGTTATAAACAAGTGTACTCATATTTTACAGCTGAGGAGGTCAGTAGCATTAAAGTACAATGCACATAACCATTATGTACTGCAGCTTTGCGCCTACATAAAATAATTTTCAGCTCAGTCCTTATACATTATTGTTAAGCTCAAACACAGATGGCACTGAGGTAAGATATTTACTTACTAATGAGTACACAAATGCTTAACTCAGATGCCAGGCTTCTCTGTGGTAAATAAACCCACTGAGAGAAGTTGCTGTGGCTCCAGCAGCAGGTGTAGAAAACAGTCAAACACAAAGTTACCACAAACTTGTCTTGAGTGGACATTTGTCAGCATGCTGCAGCAGACGGCGGCGCTGGCATGAGGGTGTCCTCTGAGATCATGGATGGATTACTGAACAGGCCACAGGCGTAGACGCAGGAACCCAAGGGGTCAGGGGCCTCCGAGCCTGAGCATCTGTTAGAATTTCCTGTTGGGAAGTCAATGAAAGGACTACAAAGACGTGAAAGCAACACAAACTGATGCAAACGACTGCAGAGACACTAAGCTAAATGACAACTACAAAAAGACACAAAACAATATTTACCAGTTACCTATCAATTAGTCAAGTTGAACATATGTTAAAGGAAAAAAGGACGAAAGAAAACTTTGAAATATACACTAAGATCACAGGGTAGTTTCCACTGAGGCTCCAGACTGTAATGTGCATCATTAATAACAGCAACATTAATACAATTGTTAGATAGCATCGCTGTCTCTAAGGTGAATACTGTTTTGTTGGTGAAAACTAGAGAACAGTTCAACAAAGGGAAGTTGACGCATGCCCTTGAAAACAGTTTTCCCACCATTAATTAACACAAATTATTATTAAACACTGGAATCATTTCCACTGCAGAGGAAATGTGGATATTGGTACAAACAGTCTGTCCTCTGCCTCAGCTACTTGTGCTTGTCTGATCAACTTTCACCTCAGTTCACTCTCTGCTAACACTAAAAGCTTTGCATGCTCTGAACAATAATCAATACTTCAGAAAATGAGAACTAGAAAGAATGGCACATCAGTCACAGTTATCTCTTTCAGCTCTTTCCTTCTTGGTAAAGCTCTTTCTTCCATCAACCAAAGTTCTGGTAATGACTCAGCGATTGGCAGGCAGCCAGACAGCTGCAGGATTATGGGCAGAGATCTCTGTATTGACCATGGGGTGGAAATGCATGGTGTATACAGTTAGGGAGGGAAACTGTAGGTAGTTTTTGACAACTGACATCCAAACACACACTGAACTTTAGATATCACCCTTATGGATGATACTGCTGGGACCAAATTGGATAGATTTATGTATATGCTCTTCAGTTTAGGATCAACTAAAATATTGTTATTATAGACTTCTCTGTTCTGTGAAAGTTTTACAAATACAGAAGCTTCATAGTTTGAATTTCTATAATGCGAGTGTGTCTACACACTATATATTTCAGTACAGATACAATTTTATTACAGTTAATCAAGCTGTCTACAAAGGCCATGTTTCAGCTTGTGTTTACAATATATGAACCTAATCACAACCCAACATATATTTTTATATTTTAAATCAAATGTGTGCAGCCTGTGATGCCACAATGGGGCAGATTCCCATTTATTTCTGTGCCTGAACACATCATCTGCTACTGCTGCTAAGCTACACCTTTAATGTGGACACCTGTACAGCGTTCTTAATAAATCCATGATTTAAAAAAATATATCTTTTGTGATATATTTGGCTGTAACATTACAAAGAAATAACTGGATATCACAACTTGAAAAACATGTTTCCCTGAGTCTGATTTTGACAGGTTCTACCTCTATACTGTTGCATGTGGATACATGCATGTTGGTAATGTACAGTATGTGCTAACCTAATGTCACTCTCACACTCTGCCCAGCTCAAAGCTGAATTGGATCTGGCCCTCAGGGTCACTGGCTCCCCACACCCACCTCTAAACTCCTGTCTCATTAAACATTAATGGCCAATATGAAACTGGATTCCTCTTGGTCCGAATGGGAGATAACTGCATCGGCAGGGCAATATGATAGCATAATCATAATGTAGACAGCTCCCAGGCCCTGACAGCTAGCTAGCTGGCTACGCTACTGGAGCTGAAGAGACAGACGCCTGAGACTAAAATGAAGGACAGGGATGGTGTCTGTGTGACTGAGGGTGCGTGGGTGTAAGGCAGTGCTGGTGGGGTAGAGATAAGGCCTTCGGGAGAAGAAGATGGAGCAAGATGTGGGATAAAGAGTGGAATGTCAGGGAGGAAGAAAAAAAAAACCCTGAAGAGATAGAAGGTGAATATCAGAGTCAGAGAAGTTAATACAGAATAACAGAGTTTGTAGAGGGAGACAGGAGGAGAAAAAGATGGCACAGTGAGAGTTCAGATATTCATCCACCTATTTGGAGTCATTTTAGAAGGTAATGGAGAGTCGCCGCACTCCTGAATACTAATTTAAATAGAAAACTCTGGATATTTCCTCCTCTCATTTGCCTGTCTTTTACTATAAATGGAAACTGAAAATTGCTCCCAATACAACTACGGTTCAATGGGCTGCATCACCTTATCTGATGTAATTTTTATGAGAGTCTGTCTTGAATCCCCACTTTGCAGACCTCACGCTGTCTCTCCTACAAGGACGTTAATGGGAAGTTGATGTGCTTGTTAGCAAATAAAAACTGGCACTGGCAAGCTGTCAGTTTGAGCTGCTGTGATGTACATGTACTTCTGTTGTTGTCAACCAACACGGGACGCCAGCTCTTGTTGAACGTATCCCTAATGCCTGAGAGTGTAGAGCCGAGCCCTTCAAGCATGTCTTTTCTTTCTTCCTGTCTTCTTTCTCAATGCTCTCCCACTCCATTCAGCCCATGACCTGTTCTAAAAACAGATGGTGGAAAGGAGTTAAGGGAGAAATAAGTTACAAGGACGTTGTTTGTGAATTTCAGTGCTGAGGAAAGAAAAAATGCCTGGGGGAGTTTACATCACGGGAGGAGTGGAAGGAGGAGAGGAAAGAAAGGTGGACGCTCCCCCGGCGCACAACATCTGTTAGCTTGGTGTCTTTGAGCGCCGAGTCTCAGGTGCATCGCCAAACAGAAGCTCGATTTTCCACCAAAACAGGCCGATCATTCATTTTATTCTGCTGTTTGACACCACACAATGGCTTTTCATTTGTGTTGATCTTGACAGCCTGCTAAATGAGGCAGAAAGTCTGTATTTTAATTGGGACATTAGAGCTTTAATATGCCACATTTGGATAAGAATCACTTCAAGAGGAATTGTGTTGCTTTAAAAGGATGTTTTTTTCTAGGTTGTTTGGGATTTACAGTAAACTGATAAAACAGATATCTGCCCTAATTCCTCGTACATGATAAAGCCTAAAGCTATTTTCAACACAAAGTGCTGTGATCTAAGTTTCTTTTAGAAACAAAACTTTACAATCCACTCGCACTTCTAACCCGTCGACTCCCTCCGTTTTAGGTCATTCAGATCTGGCATGTGCACAAAATCAGACAACATCATGGACACAGGCAACGCTTATATAACAGCACTTCTTTATAATAAAAAAATCTGAACTTACGTGGAGCCTGGTGAAACTAAACCAGCACAGGACTCTCACAGATCTGTCTCGTCTGTTTTAAAGTGAGCTCATGAGATAAGATCACAATAAAATGGTACAAAATATCCAAAGCACAAAAGAATAAGAGTAAAAAAATACCTGTTGTGGTTCTTACCTAGTAAAAGATGGATTTATAATCACAAAACCTCCTTTATATTTGCATTAAATAGTTTAGTGAATGAATAAAGTCTCATACTAACTGGTTAGTACATCAGTTATAGGTAAGCTATGTTTTAACAGACTTCCAAAAAGACTATGAAATGTCAAGGGACGAGTCAGCATCCTTAAAAAGTTTGCACTCAACTAGGCCAGAGTTAATGCTCTCACATATTTGGACAGTGTGCTTACACACAGCACTTTTAAATGTTTATCCCAGTAAACAGAATGGGTTCCCATTTCCTGGTCTATTTTTACATTGTGCTCAAAAGGGTATACCCAGAAAGACAGCATTTATCCCTCCTGTCTACTACACTTTCACAGGGCTCTTTATGTGTTGTCCTGTCCACAAGATATTATTTGAACATGCTCACATGCAGATATAATGTTTACCATGATCATGACCTTATGTTTGCTAATTAGCTCACGCCTACCAGTGTTGGTGGCACGCTTTTTAAAGAAGTCCAGCATATTTCTTTTGCAGCCTGGTGGTTGTTGATGCAGCTGCCAAAGGTTGGAGAGTTTTTCTGTCTCCCACTGGGTTGTTTTCCACTCTGATCATCCTGTCAGCCCGATCCAAGAAAGAGCAGAGTTGAGTCCAGTCAGCTAACTAATTAGCAAGAGGGAATCTGTCGTTCGGGTGCTCCAGTCCACATAAGGTACCAGTGATAAAGTTATACTTTTAATCACTGCCACTATGCAGCGATCACTTACAGGCTGTTTGTACAGCATGGCTCATTAAGTAGTGGTGATTTGGTTAATGCTCTTTATTGATCCAGGTTAGAATTTGAAAAAGTTGGTGAAAGTTGGGCTTTACTCTCATATGACTGCATTTTTAAAAGCTGTAGTAATATGGCATGTTAGTGTTGTGGGTTTGAGTTATAACCAGTGTCCAGGTTTTCTTTCTGTCATACTTGAGTGTAAAACATGTTCATGCGATGATCATTAATAGTTAGATGTATTTGTTATTGCTGAGTTAATGTAAAAACCCTGAGTGTTGTGCAGAATTTCCTCTGACACCATTATACAGTGACCTAACAAATTGAAATCCCAGTTTGCATCACACGTGCTTCAGTCATTTGCACGAACCGAAAATCTAATTTACTATGCATCGGAAGCTGTATGTTGAAAGATAAGAAATGAATATCTCACCCATTATGTGCTAGAGGATGTTTCGTCATGGCTGATGGGAAATCATTACATAAGCTGGTAGAGCATCGGACAGGACTCTAAATGCACGATAGAAAGCCTTCCTCTTCCTTGGTCCTAATTAGTACGAGTGCGGCGCATTTACACAGGGAGAGGATTGTGTTTCCCGTACATGTTGAATGTTTTATTAATATCAAAATACACAAACATGGTGCCGATGGACATACTTACCTGCACTTAGCTATCCTTTGTGTGATTTAATTTGGATTAAATGCAAAATGCTGGCAAGATCGCCAACGTTATCAGTGACATTCAGGGCTGAATTGAGATTGACGATGCATTGAAACTGCTCTTGTGTGATTTTAACCTTTAGATCATCGTGCTGTAAGAGTGAAAATGCCTGAGGAATATACCACAATATAATTAGGAAACCAACAAAAAATACATCTGCTGCTCATATTTTAACTTTTCTCATGGGGAACAGGATTATCACTGTCTCTTTGTCTCTGCCTGAGTTTGTGTAGGAGTCTCAACTCTGCCATTCTGCTCACAGATGTATGAATGTGTCACCCTCTGCTTTTCAGCATGATCCCCCCCATGACAGCAGAGCAAGAGAGCAGGAGAAGGAGTGACGGAGACAGAGAGAAAGAGAGAGAGTTTCTGTTTAGTGCAGTGATCTACCTGTCCAGGGGGCCCAACATGCCCCCACTTCTTCTCTCGGTGGTGACAAAATTTCAGAGAGATCACTTTTAATCGTTTACTTTCTGACAGTCAAAACGTACATTCGGTCTGACTCTTATTCTGTAGGAGGAATGAAATATGTCTGAACAAGGCTTCATGTTGGGGCTGCATACTGTCAAGAGGTGACACAAGTCGACTGATGGCTACTTCGGGGCTACTGTTATGGATTGCTGTCTTGCGGGTGTGGTGCAGAATGAGTAGTGTGATGGAAGGAGTTCTTCACTGAGCAGAAGTAACACAAGCGTGACTTATTTTTGGCCTCGCTGGTGAGAAGTTAAAATCTATGGGCTCAAAGCACAATCCAATAGATTCTGTTGCTGCCTCAAGCCATAACAAGTAACAAACTGTGTAGTTAACATTACAATAGGGTTCTGTGGTAGAAAGATGAATTTTGGAACATACAATGAATTGCACTCTTGCCTATTTGTCGACAGTTTCTTTGGGCAGTCTCCAAAGCCAGGTCTCCGTGATTTGTGTGTGCTATTTCATAAAATGGAAATACTTTAACTTAGCATCATTTTATACACCAAGGTACAGTTATAGTTCCACATGTGAATTTCATACGAGGTCTGAAACAATAAAATTAAAATAAGTAAAAAAATTATATTTCTCTTCTCTGCATGTTCCAGAAAACATATCCTCACTCCACTAGAATTTTAAATAAAGCTTTTTTGAATTTGAACAAAGTTTGTAATGTTTGTTTAGGGATTTATACCTGTAGACCCTCCCCTTCATTCCAGAGAGAATGACATTCATAACTTGATCCTTATAATTATTTGATAGAACTTGAACTTAGGCCATTAAACACAGTTAGTCAGTAGTTTTCCTGGAGTGAAGGTCCATACTGACTGTCACTTATCAGCCAGTCTATAATATTCAGTCAGTAGTCTGCACATACAGTTTTTACAGCGAACAAATATTTAAATTTTGTTCTTTTTTTAAAAGCCTCCGTGTGTGAGTGAGAGACAGAGATAAAGAGCTTCTTCAAAATTGCTGCGCACCATCAAATTATTTCAATCATGAGTGCGCATCAAAGATGACAATAATCCTAATTCATAAATAATAAAGTAAAACCAGGCGCCCAATTTTTAAGCCCTCTTCATCATGGCAATCACTTGTGCGATCCATGAGGACAAAGGAAAAAACTCAGTCATCTGAATCACACTTAATCACACACCTCCACTCACACTGCCAGCACACGGGCATTTAAATAGCACATAACTGCACTTTTCAGTTAAAAAAGACGATAGAGATTGACATTGGTCACATGCATCTTCAGTCAGTTCTTGGCTGCCAGTCATCTGCTGTGCTCATAACACATCAGAAGAAGTAATGATGCTAAAAAAGACATTTTAGGTGCTGTGGGATTTGGATATTTGTGATCAGAAATGACTGGCATGATGACATGAAATAGAAAAGTGAGGCTGCAGTTATTTTGGAAAATAACTAAAATTATACTTCAATATTAATTTGAAGACAATCTGTTCAGAAAACAGAGATAAATTATGTCAACACCAGCGAGTGAATACTGACTGTGCCTGCACGTTTGTGTCTGTCTGTGTATCTGTATATAAAGTTTGTACGTGCACGTTTCTCCGTATCGGCTAGATCGTGTTCCCAGCTCAACACTGGTGCATATCGATTAGGAGGTCCCTCTCCTCCAGCTCAAACAAACTGCTCCCAGCATGCATGTGTGGGCGGCACTGAGGCAACCCAGAGCGAGAGATCGCTCAGGCAACAACCTCCGAGGTTCTCCGCTTTCTGATATTCAGCAGAGCTGCACTTGACTTCTGTTTTCCCCCCATGCCTGGTGGCCATGCAGCAGGAAAGAGCATTGGATGTCAAAAGTATTGAATGTTGACATAATTGCAGTGTTCAACTCTGTGTTGAAGTGGATGGCTTTGTGTGGCTTGTGTTTTGAAGTCAGGCTTGGAATCTATAACACTGTTTGACATATTGGCTAGGGACAACAGGAGAAATATCTGTTCTTTCTGTTGATCATTTCTGACAGATAATGTCAGGCAACTTAATGACATAACTCCAAAGTTGCTTTATTTATGTTATATATTGTTGTGGAGGTAAAAAGGAATCATTCTTAATTGATTGTTAAAGATTCATGGTCAGTGATTGTACAGTTTGTTCAGTCCTTTCTTACGCTAATCAGCCACTAGGGCTGGGCTTATCGATCACAAAAGTATTGATACTACCAATCTGATGTCTTGCTTTGCATATACAAGCAGGTGTCAATTGATATTCACATGCAGTTTACCATGTACATCACCATCATCTGTTCCTCAATCTAACCAAGTGGTTTTGTGCCTAAACCTCACCAAACCACGACAGATACATAACCTAAACATGGGTCGTATCCGAGGGTGGGGACGAACGACCTGCATGGTTTTTCAGGTTGAAATGTGAAGAGCAATAAATCAGCATGTTTGTACTTTCTGCATTTCTTTTCTTTGGCTGTTATGTGTCATGTCACCCAGATGAAAACAGCTCGAAGACCGCGCTGTTTTCCTGAGATGCTGAAGTAAATCAAAGCTCAAAGACAATTAGAGCTTGTCAGGTGATGATTAACAACTCCAGAGGGACACTCGTGTCATTCTGGGTCTGATGGAGATGCATGTGAGTAGGCTAACCTCTCCTTAATAACTTACATCATCATCAGACCCTTCTGCTGTTTGTCTCTTTCAGGCCTTGTGTCCTCAGAAGCTCAGACCTCATGAGCAAATTTTAATCAAACAAATTTTCCCATGTTTTATTAGACGATTCAGTTGACTCAAACAGATAAAACTTTTTAAACTATTCCAGTTCCACACAGCCTGTGTTGTGAACCAGCCCAAGAGGCTTTCTAACACCCTTCATACCCCCCCAGCTATTATTAATACAACTCTACCATAATCACTGCCCGTGAGCCCATACACCCATCTGCTTATTCTTTATTGTGAGCGCCTGCTGTAGCTTAGGCGTTCATTTTCAGGTGAACATTTTGTCTGCCAGATAATTTAAAGCTATTAAATGTATCATGATAACTGGCATGTCTACTGGCGACGTGTACTTTCCACATCCATGTAGCTGCGAGGGACCTGTGTGCAATCGCGTTTCCAGGTTGTTTTTACAAGTCTGCATTGATGCAGTAGATGTTACGTTAGTAATCCCTCCTAAACCCGCCACATTATATTCAAACTTTCCACCGTCCTTATGTGAAGAGCTCTGACAAAGGGAACAAAGATTGTAGATGTGTCAACTACTGACGCTTTTCTCACCTTTCTTCATCTTTTATGCATAGACTCCACACACTCTCAACAACAAACTAAATGTTTTTGCTCGAGCTACAATGTTAATCTGTCGTCTCCAGTCTGCAGGAATGCTTTGCAAATACCTACAGCTGAATGTCTCAGATTTCGTGACAGAAAATGAATCTAAATTCATCCTTTTGGTCCCTGTCAATCTTTAGGACCTTCAGCTGTAAATGTGACACCTACATAAAAGATCCAGGGCCTTTTAAATGTACTTAACAGCAAAGTAAAGCTGTTGCACAGTTATGTTCCTAAGGTTACAAATGTGCTCCAAGTGCTGAGATCTTATCTCAGAGGAAATTATTCACACAAACATTAACCTTGATTATACTGACTATTTTTCACTCTGTGTTGTCTCATTCAAGATTTCATTTTACACCTGCAGCGTCAGGCTTTTATAGTGTTTCTGCCTGTGCCTACAGTAGTTATCATACTGTGCTAAATGTACTCAGTGTCTTACTGATTAAAAAAACATTGCAGTTATTTTCCAATCTAGAGAATTACACAAGGTTCATAGATGCATTTCAGTCTTTAGTGCCCTGTAAGTGAATCCAGGCGGTGTAT
The DNA here is from genome assembly GCF_001640805.2 of Lates calcarifer. NCBI lineage: Eukaryota > Metazoa > Chordata > Actinopteri > Centropomidae > Lates > Lates calcarifer. Next base: position 9,476,301 of record NC_066833.1, read on the forward strand.
TTTAATACCGTACCCACATGCCATATGTTGAGGAGTTATCGGTCACGATCATCATCCTCTTCTTCATACTGGTTGAGAGGATGACCCTGTTCTCAGAGCAGCTTCGATATAAAATGACATTCAGCCGAAGCTGATATGAAACCTCAGCAGTTTGAGAAAAGCCTCAAAACTAATCCTTAGCATGTAAATAACACAGACACACACGCTGTGCAAAATGCACCTTGTCCATGCACATTCATAAAACTTCTCAGCAGAAGACGAGCAGACTGAAAACAACTTTACTTTTACTGTCCTGCTGCACCTGTGGTCAGAGCAGAGTGAGAGACAGAGCAGTACAGTTGTAGCCACGAGGCAGACTGAATTTCAGCATCAATGCTGACAGTAAGCCTGAATTCCTGCCCTGAAGTTTGCTGCTCTGAATCCCAGAGCAGAAATAAAGGTGGATGACAACTTAACTGCCCCGTTTGCAACTGAAACTGAGACCTGACTGTAGGAATTGTTTGTTTACTTGTAAATATGCAGCAGTTTGTTCAAACATACTGTATGCATCTCCACATCCTGGCAAAAATTTAAATAACCACAGCTGCACTGTGTGCTCCTTCATAGAGATCACAACAGTAAGAACAGCAAAGCTGAACTGTTGACTGTGAGAGACTGCAGTCGTACATAAATAAATGCTGAGCAGATGTACATACAGTTACACTGTGGGTCCTGTCCATAGTGGCACTTTGTACAGATGGAGTCCCCAGTGACCGCTGCCAGAAACAGTCCATGACGGGGGAAATTTATAGCTCTGCTGACAACAGGAGAATCAATAAGCGATTATGTGTATACAGCACGGCATGATGTTATCACCCTTTGGGCATAACACACAATACACACTTTCTTTTTAACAAAACAACACACAGGTGCATAGAAAAAGGGGTTGCCTCAATAAAAGCACAGTATAGATGGAGTCTGTGTGCTCCAGCAATCAAACCAAGGTGATGGATCCTGCTGCTGTTTGTCATGGAAAGTACCTTCGAACCCCAGGACCGCTGAAACCCCCGCAGGCCCAGCCCTGGGGTTTTTGCACGGTTTGCTTTAAAGGCCTGCCTCAGACCCTCCCCCCCCCAAAAAAACAACCAACAATGGCAGACGACTTCTCTTCCCTCCCGGGTACTGATTTCACATTCACGTCCATTATGCATGAATGTCAGTGGATGCAGTGAATCAATGCAAAACAGAATAATAAATCATGCATTCCACGGGTTCCTCCTGCCTTAAGCAATGCAGGAGAGAGAACTGAATGCCACAGCCTGCTTGGCAAAACAAGTTATTTTGGTGGGAAGGCAGTCTTGATAGCTTGTATTGAAGAAATGGGGGTGTTCCCTTTTTAGACGGTCTGCAGCACTGCAACCTAATGGCTTTCTATTGTTGCAACTGGTGTGTTAATAAAGCCTTGGACCAGGTATGGATGCCACAAGAGGCTATTGATTGTCTTGGTGATGTTTGGTTGGTAAATGACTGATAACGTGAACACACACACACACTCGCCTCTCTGTCAGTGAATTTGGATATCTTCAGTAACTTCAAATAATGAGTGCATCGGCGCCTGTCTAATTCTGAGCGCACATCTGTTTCACTGACAGACAGAAAACAGAGAAGAAAGGGAGATGGAGTGGAGTGGGTGGAGAATGAGCTGCGGGGGGTGGAGGGGGGTTTGCAGGAGAGGAGATACCCAGTGGCTGACTTGTAGTATCATGGGAGTACAGCAGCGAGTGCAGCATGGCCATCCAGCTGGAGTTCAGAGAGAAGCTTCTGCATCTGTGTGTTTGTGTGCATGCAGATGTGTGTGTCTTGATGCTATCATATTTTTCTTTGAGGGTGTGTGCTGTATATGCTAGCTTGTGCATATGTGTGTATATACAGCAGGTGAGGTACGTGTGTGTGTGTGTGTGTGTGTGTGAGAGAGACGCATCACGAGGGGTGGCAGGTGTGAGCTCCTGGACCACAAATGAGGCCACTGACTGACAGCTCGTCTTTGTGGCCAAGCTTGCTCCAATTTATCCTCTCTCCCTCTCCCAGACTTCAAGCTCCCTTTCACTTTGATGGACAATATGTCCTACTTCCCCGCAACACTCGGCTGCTGTCTAATTAAATGTCAAATAACTGTTGCCCATCACTCGGACCGAAAATTTATTATTTGTGGCAAATAGAGCACTAAATCGAAGGTAGTAAAAACTCGGCCTTATTTGCAGCGACCGTGCTTTTGCACCGATTGAAATATTGAGGACAATTGGATTGTTGCAGACTCTTTTTGCAAAGTTAGTGTCTATTCCAAATCATAGCGTAAACTTTAGTTTCCGGAGGGCACTGTCAAGCAGTTGTCTAAATTTTCAGCCTCAGTATTTCACATCTAAAGCTACATATTCAAAGAGAGTTCACATTGCAGTTTTATTTTTTTTGACCACAACTATGAGTAACTGTTTTGGGTTGGGCATCATTTATAATCATTTCTCTCCTAATTATAATCTCCTAATTAATTAGTTTGTTTTGTTATTTTCTTTTACACAACAGAAGCTGAGAGCACAGGGTTAGGGTTAGGAATTACATTACACATATCCAAACACATAAAACATTACTTATAGTTTGAGTACGATTTATTATAATGCAACCAACTAAAATGGAGTGTATCCGCGCACTGATATTTTAAGTATAGTGATAGATATAGTGCAGGAGCTGATATAGAAAGTGGACTAAATCACTCGTCTCATCTCAGATATTCTCCTTCCTCTCCCCCAAATCTCTCACCTTTCAATTTAAAATGGAGAGTGCGTCTTTCTAAAATAGCCGTACCTTGTCCTCTCTTAATGCAAAATATGTGTCATCATTCCCTGTTGTTGAGCAAATGCAATCATCCCACAAAAGCTTTACATTTTTAATGCTGTTCATCCTGTTCTGCTGTTAAGCATTTTCTCCCGGCCAGCCTTTAATTTTTGTACTCAAGACTGCGTGGAGAAGTGTTGTGGTTGATGTGAAATGCTGTGTAATCTGTGTGTGAATGCATGGAACAGAATAGTAATGTTGCCCTACTTGAGATACTCATTTGTGATTTGCATTTGTACATGTGTTGTTGGAAAAAAAAAAAGGTATGAGGCAACAGAACAACAGCATTTTACTTGAATGTAAAGACTTGCTGTAGTGCCTATATGGAAAACATGGCAGCACAGCAGAGATGTTTGTATGGTTGTTACACAGGTATTGAACTATGCATGCCGGTGGAGGATGATAGTCACAGAAATTCAGCTTAACACACTCTTATATTCAGAGGAAACCAAACACATTTTTGCACACTTCCCAGCATCCCCCTCACACACATTCACACACACACAAGCCGGAACCCAATCAATCGAAGGAAATGGCATGTGTTCTGCATCTAATTGGAAGTAAGCAGATGGTTCTGAGCTTTCATAAATGAAACTCAACATCAGGTGCTGAGACATTCTGAAGAAAATCCCGTCGGGGGCGCGAAGAGAAATGTGAACAAATCTCAGCTCCGTTAGATCAGACACAGGCAGGCCCACACCCAAGAGGGAGCCTCTAATCGATACTAAAACAGTGAGAACAAGTCCAGGCCAAGACACAAGAGAGCAATAATGAGAGAGGAGAGAAGGAGGTGGTTGGGAGGGGGCAAAGATTGGTGGGGTGAGGGAAGAGAGAGGGGGAGCAGGCAGGTGAAATGGGGAGAGAGCAGTGAGAGAACGAGGCTAGAGACTTGGGGAGAGGGTGAGACAGAAAGGAGAGTAAAGAGGCAGAGGCCCTCCTTCTGAGCAGCGACGCTGAAGACTCAGTATGAAGCAATTTAATTGTTTTAAACAGCTTTAAACATTCTGCCTGGAGGTGGGCGACATAAACAGAGGAGAAGCTGCAGCGAGGCGATGAGGACGAGGAGACGGGCACGGGGGCAGTAACACTTAACCTTCGAACATCTTCTGTGAAAATGAGTTGCTTTTCAGTCTCTAACTAATTACATACATATTTTAACAGGGATGACAAATGATCACGCCAGCATGGAAAATGTGGCTACTGATACAGACAGCCACAGGTTAAGCTCCAGTGCACTCTCCCCTCTCTCCCCTGGAAGCTTTAGCTAGTTTGGCCTTTGATCATTACTTGGACTTATATCTAAGCTTGTTGCTGTGGTGTGGTAGTTCTCCGAGCAGTACACAGCTTATTAGATTTTGCAGGAGGAAGCACTCTACTCCTCCTGAAAAATAAGGATTAAATCGTCCTGCAGGAAAGGCTGAATTGCCCCTCAATTGATGTGGTTACACAGCCGGGAGTACATAGCGTGCCTGGCACAATGCACATGGTATCACTATGGATGGGTCCCTTATGGGCGAGCTAATGTGGCTTCTTATCAACATTTGATCCAAATTGCATCATGTTCTTTTAATGAGGTTGCAATTCTGCTTGGGGGTGTGTTTCCTCAGTGATTGGAAAAATAAGTCAGGCTCAGACATACGTATGAGTATTTGTATGCCTTTTGTTATACAGCACACAAAGAAGTAGACACTCAGTAGCTATAGATTCTATACTATCTGTTTGCCCACACATGTTCCTGGTTATGGAGCACAGGTGAACATGTTATACGGGTGGATATTGATTTTAATTGTGTGTTTTTTTTGTGTGTCATTCCAGCACTATCACACACATATACACACACTGCACCTTTGTAGACATAATCATCATTACCTGCATTTAAATCATTTGGGAGGTGGGGGGGCATCCTATATCAAAGGCCGTCCAGACATTTATTTAATCAACTCCCACTAAGCACATCATCTAGCCTCATTTAGCCCCTTTACAGAGACACATGGTTGGACAGTCACACCATGCCAACAGTGGGCTATTCATTCTTCTGGAGGATTTATGCCTGAAGCTTTTTGGCAACACTTTACATTGGAGATAAGAAATTGGCTGCTGGAGGGAGTGTGATCAGTAAACACAAAACCACCAAGCAAACAGATTTGGGATTCAGTGTGAAACAACATGTTCTGAAAACACCCCCAGCTCAGTGTTTTAGCTCAACTTCAAAAGGTCTACGCGCATGTGTGCAATACATTTTCATGCATGTGTGTGTGTTCCTGTGGGTGTGAATGCAGGCCATTTACTTGTACGTGTTTGTGTACTAAAATATGTTGGAGCATTATCATTCTGCTGCACCTCTTCATCCCTCTTGACAGGGTGAGCTCAACAGTGCAGGGCCCTTGAGCACAAAATGCAGTTATGGGTGACAATGAATCAGCTATAAATAACTCTGAATCAATACACCCTCTATTAAACAGCTCTATTTACACCAGCTGTGTATTAGCAAAGCCTTCATTTAAAAAATTTAGACTTCACATGATTTTACTTGTAAACCGCCCACTTAACGAGACACCAGAGCCATGCATATGTTCACCAGTTGCTGTGATGCTCACCCATACCTGCCAAATGCTGATTTCTAAAAATAAGAATGGCTCTCCAATGCCAGAACACACACATGTACACACACTCAATCACTCACACACCGCCTTCAAACTTTCTCTGCAAAGTCCCTCGTAGTCCTGGCTAAATATAATGGCTCCCATCTCGGGATAAACTTTCTCCATTGCAGCAGATGGTAATGATTTACATCTAAAACTACCGCCTTATCTGCTGCTGAGCAAGTGACAGGATCAAATGGCATCTTTTCCCCCTGCTTTCCAGCCATACCCTGAAGGGAGAATACACACACATCTGTTATTGACCTGCAAGCTGGCTAATGAGGAGCAGGCGCTGGACATGTACTGCAACACTGGAGCAAGCCTGCCGTTATACGTGTATGTGTGTGTGAAAGCTGTTGTCCAGAGGAATACTGTTCCTCCTCGCGTCAGTAAGGCCTCAGGAGAAGCTACCTCACATATGGCAGAGTTTTAATGTCTCACAGTGTAAGGCTTGTGTTTTTGTCATAGACTGTAAATTATACACGAGTGTAAGAAACCGCTTTGACGTCTGCATCAATCTGTTTTTTTTTTACTTTAAAGGGACGTTCATTGATTTTATTTTTCCCCCCAGCAAGGCAAGCTAAAAAAACAACACTGAGATATATTCATCTTGTAAAGTCGTTATGGCAAATGCGTTGGTAACAATTGCCCACGCATCCATCAGACACAAAGAAACACTGGTATTCATCTGAAGATGTTTCTGGCCACCTGTCAAATACACACCAAGTTCAATATTCAGTCCACTTTAATCTGTTTTACTCTGCACCAGCCCCTGGAGAAAATCTCCATAGGTGCTCCACAGCTAGCTCGTTTCCACCTCAGGCTCAGGAACCATTCTAGGACATAAACATGCACAGCTTCATCCACACAGTAAGAAGAATTAAGTCCCACAAGCTTCCATATTAGAATGAGAGGCAGCCATTTCCAAAACACAAAAATTTGTTGGAGACATGGAGAGAAAGAGTATGTGAGAAGAAAGAGAAAAAATAGAGTGACTGTTGTTTCCTTGTGCGGGAAAGTTGCACTTGATAAATCACTGTGGAATATCAGAGTGATTTTCTTAATCTTCACAGTTCATTAGGTTCATTGGACATGTAGAAAAGAAATGCACACACAGGACTTTAAAACCACCATAACATTTAACCACTGCGTCCTGGGTGGAAATGTGTGAAGATGAGAAAAGTTTATGCTGCTTTGTAATCAGATTTGTTATTTGGCTAACAAAGATGTACTTGGCTAAGAATAAACAAGTTACAATCAAGTTCATTTAAACCACATTTGTGGATTTTATCCAGATTCAAGACACTTGAAATAAAGTACAATGACTGTGTGCTGCAGAAACAGCAGAAAGCCACTCCTCCTGAGCTCATGTTGAAGAAGTAGTTTCTAGGTTTGTGCTTTGTGCTCGTAGCATGCTGTCATTTTTATTATAGCTTCATACCATGCTCATGAGAGCAGAGTAAGTGGGCCAGGAAACAAAAAAATGAAAAATAAAAAGCGAGTAACCCTTTTCACATTACACATAATGATCTGAGCCAGTGTTAAAATAAGAAACACAGATGTCCACAGGTGTAACTCATTCCCTGTCCTCTGCAGTGATGGTGACGGTTAGGTTGCACATGTTGTGGATAGCAGTTGCTCAAGAGCACGGCCGCCAAACACTGTTACTTCATGTGCTCGCCGTCAGAATAAAACCATACATGCATGCGTGCACACACACAGCCCAACACCGAAAGGTCAGAGAGGTTTTGTTTTCATCGTGAGTGATGTCAATGCTCTGTCACCCTGAGCCATTTTGAAAGTGTTGCGATACTGAGCCTCTCTGTTTTAGTGACACTTTGGTCCCGGAAGAGCCCCCCGGCTCTCAGGCTGAAAATGTATCTCTGTATCCAACCTACAGCTTGCCAGGACAGTTCTGTCTGGAGGCACTTAGGGGGCAAAGTAGGGGACATCTCTCTTTGTTTTCTCCCTGGCTTTCTCTAGTTTTTTTTAAAAATATTTCTTTACAACCATGGAGAAATGTTCTACTTGGAACAAAACCATAATTCATATTTAAAATGCAATTAAGGATTCAAGAAAAGTTCATTTTTCTTTCCCAGTCAATGTCAGGTCATCCGAGTAATTTGAGCCAAAAAAGTCAGATAGAAATCCATATCCATTCATCCTGAAGTCACTCTGACATGACTGACCGTTTGAAACTTGATCAGGTACATTATCAGTTCGTATTAAAACAGCTTTACAGTGTTGTCGATAATTAATGGTAAACAGGTGGCACATGCCATGACATAGCAACCAAGTGCTGACTCCACCAGCCTGGGCAGCTCTGGTATACTTTGGAGGTAAATACCAGCATACTCTCTCCGATTTGTCCTTCCTGTTTTTTTATTTTTTCTGATGGGAGGGTTAACTTGTTCTTTATTTTAATTCCTCCCAAAGTCACTGTGAGATGTGCGATGGCTCACTGACCTCAATTATCCTGACCAGTGATGTCCTGTTCCTATTTTTTCATCGTCTATATCTATTGATCGTGTGGCCACATTGGAATATGTGACGGCTAATTGGGCTCGAGACAGTTTTCTTTTCGGTTGTTGCTGTCATTTAAGCCTGTTCCCTCTTCTAATTGGCTTTGTCTTCATTATCAGTTTGTATTGATTCCAGAGACACAGTGATGTGACTGGTGGATGGTTTATTGAGGATAGAGACTCTCTATAGGTTTCTGATGTTGCTGCCTTTTGTGATCATCTATACCTCCTGATTCTGACATTATCTGACATTCATCTGTTCAATGAAAGCACATAAATCAAACTTTTTCAGAGAATTAAACTGAGAAATGGAATATATTTAAATGATCAGATCGTCCTCTGTGCAGTAGATTCCCTCTGGTGTCCACTATCATCTGGAGTTAACGACTTTACTTGTTTACTGTATTTTAAACAAACGAGTGCTCATGAGGTCGTAAGAGCTGCTGCACACAAACATCAATTTAATAGATTGGGCTTGTGTTCAGCTCCTACAAGGGGTGACGGGGAAGTGTCCTCCATTTCACACATGGTTTGTTTAAAAACCAAACCACAACCCACATTCTCCTTTGTTCAGAGTGGATTACCGATCAGTAGAAGACCTTGTTCACACTTGTGTCTGTTTAGTGGAAGGATTTGTGACCGATTGAAATCCGATTGTTCAAGAAACCTTAGAAAGCGGTCTGAGGTGTGTTCTGATCAGATGTTGAAAATTTGGAAATGCAAGACGCAGACAAAAGCTTTCGTCTTAAGTGTAAATATGTCAGCAAACAGTCCATGGAAGTAGCCTGAATAGGCTCTGAATTTATCTAGACAGTAGCTGATGTCTGATAAGTGGCTTGAATAAGATCCACTTGACGATGTTTCACACACCCGTGCGTTTGTTTAAGTCCTCTGGATCAGAATAAAGCTGATAGACTGCAATCAGATCTAGCCAACAAAGATATAAACGTTGCTAAATAGAAATGGTAGTTGATGGTTTAACATCACTAACACAAATACCAGATCTGTGCTGCTGGTGAGACCAAGGCTCTGTCTTATCTTTCCTGTCAGCTACTATACTGGAGATATTTTTACAGATGATGAGTGTGACTGTGTCCTTATAATTACAGTTACAACTAACTTGCATCAGCAAATACGTCTTGTAGGAAAAGTAACTGCCAGTAGATTACATTTCCTATGAACATTATGATTCATAATTTATGTATTTGGTAAATTACAAATGAAACATGTTTGTTTTTAGCCAAAATATCCGATCTTGCTGCACGGGGTTCATGTCAGACTCTGGCCTCTGCTGTTAAAATCATTTGCATCATCATCTGTACCGCGTCACACGCCCCAGCTTCGTCTTTACGACTCTGTTGCAGTTCATAAATGTAGCCCCATAATGGAATTTATAACAAGTTTAGAGTGATGAGGAAGTTGAGCAGAGACTAGGACCTGGCTGTAAGATGCAATGTCAGCAACATGTTTTTTTTTTTTTTTGTGGGTCACATGCTTAGCCAAGCACTGTTCTCCTGTGGTCTTAGTTGAATTGTGAATGAAATGCATTGCACCGTAGCCTAGCTTGTTAGAGGACAAGGACTCTCTTACACTAAGCCAACAGCCGCACATGCCAAGTGTCTAAGCTTTCTAGTGCTCATCAAGTGTGAATAATGGGATGGAGCCAAGATCAGTCCAGGCAGTGGATATGCTAACACCTTGTTGAGAACCAGTCAAACCAGAGCCGAACAGAAAGGCACAGAGAGGATAGTCAGAAATCAGGAAAACTAATGTCAATCAGCATGAGTCCAGTAAAATCCTGACCTGTTTCTGTCTCTATAAATAAGATCCACTGCAGTTACCTGAAACATGACAGGTTGTCTCAGCTGGAGACAGTTCATGTTCTTTCCATCTTTAAAGTAGATTTTGCGACTTAATAATTCTCTGATTGCTTTTATTAATACTGTCAGGTGCTGCGGGTTACACAGATTTATCTGAATTAAAGCTAGTTGTAGATGACCATCAGTACTGTGGGTTAGAAGAGGAGCAAAAAGAGAGGAGAGGATTTTATATTAAACGGTGGCTGTTGATATTCATCTCACTTTTTTGCAGCCAGTCCTCCACCTCCACTTGATTTGCATTAACACCATTTAAAATGGAGGGAGGGGGAACTCTCCGAGGAGTTAAGTCACACTCGACTACATGATGACCGTGACTTTAACATGTACGTTTTCTCTTCTCAGGTGTGAAGGGCTACGAGGATCTGACAGTATTAAAACAGAGAATGGCTGGAATCAAGACAGTGAATGTACAATGGAACCACTGGCTCCAAATGAACTACCCAGTTTAAGCTTTTCAGTTCTCTGATGAGATATGACATGGGGTCTCTTATTCCCTGAGGTGCCCTTGCCCTTAACCTTTAGTAGACTGAAGGCTGCAGAGAGTGAGCACTTTGTGTGAGGCTTATTATCCACAAGAGCTTGAAAATTGTCTGTCTGTCTGTCTGTCACTGTCTACCTGTCTATCTGAGTCTAATAACCTGCTAAGGTTTACCTGATGAAGATTTGAAGGTCTTGTAGCTGTTCAGTTACGACTGGTGTCTTTCAGAGGCAATTGTAAGATACAACTGCTTTTAAGAGTGCGTCCATGCCAATGGTTTTACCATCAACTGAACAATGGTGGAGGTAACATGCCAAGAACTACTCCAATGTGCCAACAAAGGCAAGGAAGCTTGTAGTATGCAGACATGTGAATCCACAGGAGCTGAGGCTCTACCACGGCCAGTTCTAGGAATATTTTAGGACGGCATGGGACCCAGAGGAGCCTCTGGTGGTCTGTGTTACTGTGATGCCTTTATTCACGGAGTGAAAAATCTTTTCTCGCTGTGTAATATTCACGTTCGATGTGACGTTTGACCTGCAAATTAATCGGACAATAAAACGTCCTCAGTGTGTAAAGACCTTTCACTGGCTTCTTCAGCACCACCGTGAATAGAAGTGTCCCCGTTTTTGAGTAAAAGGTTTTTCGGTCCATTCATCACCATCTAACAGTCAGGCAGAGGTTAAGCGTAGGATACCTATACAATTTTCAGTCAAGCATTAAATTAGTATTATTATTATTGAATATGTAATTTAGTTATAAAGTTTTAAAACAACATTCAAATATAACCAATTTAGTTTATGTCTCGCATATAAAACACAGTGTATCTATTCTTCACAAACACTATAACCTCTGGGTTTCACACAGGTCATCAGGTTAGGTCTGAGCCAGCATTATTCCTTATGAGTAACTGAGCACATCCTTTTGTAGGGAGAGTGTTCACTCATGGCATGAATTCCACGGTAAGTAATTCTAAGCCACACATCACACGACACTTGATGGAAACACTGAAACACAGCAATTACTCTGAAATAACAGGAAACAAGTCTTTTCCACTCAGATCCTGTGCACCTGTTTGTGAAATGTATAATTTAGAAAGCAAAGATGAGAAAATATATCCGGTTTCCACCGTTTCAAGTACAGCAGGATCTTTCGCTTGAAAATAATTACAAGTGGATTGTGACAAGGTAATGAGGTAGAAAGCAATTCAGAGAGTCTATCATGTACACACAATATGCAAATTATGTGTCTGCATCTATGGGATGGTTTAATCAGCTTTTAATTTATTTAGGAGTTGTCATTTGTAGGGGGCGAAGTCAAAGAGAACGAGGAGAGAACAGACCTTTTCAGAATAGAGTTTGGGGCTGGCGGTGAAGAGCCAATACATGGACATGAGAAATGTCAAAACCAATTTACGTCTCATCTCATGAAGTTTAAATAACCACTTAGAGCGAGATTGGAGGACTGTTTGGTGAATATTGGAGTTTAATCAATATTATCCACCTAGGTATGCACAGCTGCCTCCTATCCATTACACATTTCAAGCAAAGACATGACTTTCTCTTGGATTATTTATAGAGGCTTTAAGAGAACTTGTGTCTCTTTTTCCTACTCGCACTATAAAGAAATGGCTCCTTCCAGTTCTCACTGAGATGCTCAACTTGCTCAAATGGATGTTCCACATTAGGATACCGATTCAGAGGCAGCTGTTTTATTTAGACTGAAGAAATATATTTCTAAAGAAATTAGAAAATCACATACAAATATATAGTAGCTAACCTTAGGTGATGATAGCTACATTACTGGGACTGTTTCATTATTCATTCCATTCAAAAGTGGCATTATATTAAGTGATAACTCATATCTAGCCATGACCCAAGAACATCAGGCAAAAAGACAAAAGGGGACAAGAAGGTGACTGGAGAGGCAGGAAGGTCTGGGGTTATTGCGGGGCAGGTGGAGTGGTAGGGTCTGAAGTGACAGGAGAGTTAGTGAGTCATGGCGAAGACAGGCAGAGAATGAATGAATAACTGAATGAATTGTGACAGTTTTCCACTTGTGGTAATCATGACAAACTGCTGCCAAGTCAGACAGGTCGTACGAGTAAAGCAGAACCCATCATCTACATTGATCCCACTGAAGTTCTGAGTCTCACTTTGGATGCTAAGCTACATTAACAGACTTTACAGGACAGTTGGCTGTGACTGTCCAGAGATCCTGACTCAGGTGATTTAAATACTTCAGTTTGTAATTGATATTTTCTGAACTGTGTATCAAATAACAATGTGAAAACAGGGTGACAATGTGAAAGGGGTTGAAGAGTTGCTCTATAACTGTAAATAGCCAAATACCAAAAACAACTTTACCAAATCAATTTAAATGGTGATAAGCCACAGTTTACGCTGCCCCCAAGTGGCCAAAAAATACTTACTATCTGCTAGCATTAGCTGATGGTCAGCAATCAGCTGCTGCTTAGCTGCAGTGTACAAGGCTGGGAAGTGACATTACACAATAATATAAATGAGTTGCAAAGTGAAAGAGGACGCTGGCCTCCGCAGTGTTTGTTCCACTTCTGTAGTCCTTCTGAGAAGTGATGTTTTATCCTTCTCACAGCAGTTGTTAACAAAACATGGCACTGTCACTGCTGATTTTTTTTTTTAAACTTTAAGGTAAGACTTTTTTGAACACCATAATCTCTGCAGCTCTGGCCTTGGACTAGCTGCTCATATGACAGAATTTTAAGCTCAGAGACTGGATGTTTCTTACATAAATGCTCCTCTGAAATGTAGAGCTTTTACCTTTGACTGATATTTTCCATGAGGAGACAGTTGGCAACTTTCCAAAATAAAACTGCAAGAAAATAAATAATAAGACTGCCTGACACCAGGGCAAAATACAGGACAACATATCATGCGGCTGCTCAGAGAGAACCAGTGGCCCGTGAAATGTTCCGCGCCACATGTTACAGGAGAAGCCTCCTTTGGTCTACATGTTTGATGCAGGCAAGGACAAGAGAGGGCACGACCTTTGACACGACGCACCGCATTACAGTGCTGCAGCCGGACACGCTCCATCTCCTCTGGGCTTGTTTCTGCAAGACATCGTCTGTCAGGAGTGCCAGACTGTGAATATACCCCCACAAAACTGAGCAATTCTAATTAAGCAGTTCATTAATTCATTTGTGTCATTTTGTGTGACATGGCAGTGCCCTCCACTGCTAAAGCAACTTCCTGGTGGGCTTACCTGAGGGGAATATGTAAAGGCTTTGAGTTAATGTCAGAGACTAATCAGTTTTTGTCAATTCTATTCCCTCAATATTATGAATGAAACTCAGGTAACGGCAGTATCTGTGGTTAAATATTTAACACCGTTATGTCAGTCGTGTTTAAATTGACAGTGACAGGGATTCACACAATGGAATGACATTAGTGTTAATGTGTTAATATAGGATATATCTCCAGTGAACCAACCACCAAAACACTCCTGAGGGGTGTTAGATACAATATTTAACACTGACCCAAACTGCCGCACAGACAAAGAAAGTCTTATAACAGCTATTAAAACAAAGAGTTAATGACTTTCTTTAGAAGTGACTGTTTGAACTTCCTCCTCCCTGGATTTATGAATCACTTTGGAGACCTGCAAATGATTAGAAGGAGGTACAAGCAGTAATCCTCATAATCCGTAATCCAAAAACACTCTTACCTGCAAGGAATCAGCAATATTAACTTTCTATGACAATGTGGTGTAAAGGCTTAATCCAAGTGAGAACCACCCCAATAGTTGTCAGAGATTTTGTGGGTTTAGCTTTGGTTCATACAACCGCTGGCGACAGTAATGCAAAGACAGCTCCTCGTGTTCAGACCGGGAGTGCTGATATTCAGTGACAGTTAGATCAAAATAAAACATTTTCTCCTCACAGTTCATCCCTTTTCCCAGCATACACTGGGTGTAAAGCAGGGAGATAGTGTGAGCAGGTCACCGTCCATCACGGGGCCCAACACCGATGCACTCACACAGATAAAAGCCCACAGAGAGCAACGTAGAGTGCTGGAGGCCAAGGGTGCAAAAGGAAGAATAAAATAGTCTGGGCCATGTCACATGTGGTCACTGTGTCCCTGCTAGTATTCTTTCTGTGGATTTTCTTTTGTGCGTCAGTCATTGTCTAGAAGCAAGGAGGAAATATGCATATTCACTTTTTTCTGCTTAGAGTCAGAGGGTCGATTGATATCTTTGTATTTTTGTAAATTTATAGCTACAGCAAGCGAGCAGTAAGATTAGCTTAGCATAAAGACTAAGCGATAGAATCAGCTCTTGCATTTTTACACAGTTGTTAATAAGCTTTAGCAGTGTTTCCCTCTGCTTCTACTCTTCAGGTTAAGCTAGCTAACCATCAATCGTCTCACATAATTCTCAGACAGAAAGTGATCAGCATAATTGCATATACAAGTATAGAAACATTCTAGCACTTACAAACTGTTGAACTATTCCTTTAAATGCAAAATTTCAAGCTCTGTTTATACGCCCTTGGGTAAGAGAGATGTCACTGTACTAAAGCAGCATTTAGTCTGGAGATTTCAGTCATCGCCACAGGGGTGATAAGTCAGCAGTGACCACTCCAGCACTCCAAATTTATCTGCCTGGCTCCACATGAAGTCATAACTCATGCTGCTTCTTCATTACCTGTGATCTTGTGTGCCTGGACCAGCTTTGTTCCACAGTGGAGGGCGTCCATTAATCCCACACTGCTATAATCTCCACTATCTTAATGACACCACCAAGAAAGACAGAGATAGAAGAGTTGGCGAAGACAATAGTTTTTGTTCTCTTAAAGCCATGATGAACCTTTGGAAACGCTTAATCTTGTTATCTTAGGTAGTGCCTCCAATCAAAGTATTTGTAATAGAAACCTGGGTGGTAGCAGTGGAATAGCATGGAATCAAATGGATTAACTGCGACTTTAACTTAAATGTTTTGGTTGAAAAGCTCTGCTATTTTGTGCTCAGGTAACTAAATGACTCCCACTATCAGGAGGCTTCAAAAGGCTTCATGACTTTTTGGTCACAGTTCAGTAACGCTGGCAATAGAATGCAGACGTACATAGAGAGCAGGAAAGTTTTCAGGGCAGTTGATTAATCAGGGACAGTAAGGTGACTTATTGAAGAAGCATCAGAATCAGTGCTGTTGGTTACGTATGTTTTAACATTTAAGGAATTTGATTGAAAGATTAATTGTTTAAGTCATTAATCAAACAAAAAACACCAAACCTTTGCTTGGTCCCAGCTGCTTTTTCTCTTTTTCATAGCAGTGTAATCCTAAAATCTTTGGCTTTTGGACCCATTGTCCCATTGACTGCCGTTTTTGACCATGTTTACGTCAAAAATAAAGACCCCTGTCTCTCAAAAGCAAACATGGCAGAGGCCACAAAGCCTTTTAGACTAAAGAACAGGTTGGATGTTTTGGGGGTAAAATGCATTGAACTCTCTGCCACAAACAGTCAAGGTTGGTAGTCTTGGTTTAACCAAGACCAAGGACAGATGTGTTGTCGATATGGTTGAAAGCAAAAACTAGTGATTGGACCTTGTGTTTAGATTATTCTGTCGGTTCAGCCCCAGCTCTGTGATCAGTGGCATACAGACAGAGATAGAGAGGAGGAAGCAAACAAGTAAAAATGCATATTTTATCTGTAAAAGTCTGGCAATCGGCTCTCGAGGGCTCTCGAGAGCCACACGCCAAATCCATTGCTCCTGAACAAGCAATAACAAACACTGCAAGCAGTCTAAGGTGCATTAGTTACCTTGGTTTCAGTGTTTGCATTATTACAAAGTTAAAGTCACTTTCTCATGACATTTTAATATCACTCTCTACCTCCTATAGATAGATCGATCGATAACATTTGCCATTCTCTATAAGCATGGCTGTGTGAGCAGACAGCAGACTATTCTCTCCACAGAGGCTTCATGAGCTGCTGACAGTGTCACACTGAGACAAACAAAGCATTAGTGGGAGTTATTTCTCCTGAACTACAGTTTTATTCTGAGACTTTATTAAATAAACACAACAGCGAAAATGCCATGCACCGTGAAGACACTGTACATAACTAACAACATACGACTTACTACAACCCTCCGAGTTTGTCAGTATTCTGAAGTCAGTTGTCAGTTTGACCCATGCTACCTGGACAGGTTCCTCTTGTTTTTTTGGGGTTTTTTTTGCACTTGAATAAAGTTATTCTGACTGACAGGAGCCTGTTTCCAAGCCAACCATGAAAAAAAAAAAAAGACTTAGACGTCCTTCATCTCTCAAAAAGGAAAAGATAAGCTTTTACTCAGTTCAGCCTATTCCATTTTGCATTTCATTTCTGCTGCATGGAAATAGGTGGAAGCAGCCATTCATTTTCATTTCAGATAATTGGATTCTCTAGAAATGGATTTCCTGCTAAAACTCTGCTTCAGAAAAAAATCTGGAAGAATTTTGTTTGCCTTTTAATTTGTTCTACAGCAATAATGACAAGACGTCGACGCCGCTCATTGACGTGCACTATAGGTATGAATGGAGAGGAAATATTAAATTGATGGGTAAAACATTCACTTGAATAGTTTGACGTCAGCATATGCCAACAACTTCTGGCTCCACACTGATGATTCTAACAGACTGTGATTGAGTGATTGGAGGCTGAGAGCGACTTGCTATTTTGGGTCTCATATCTCTCTCCAAGACCATGCTAGCTTTCAGTGTGTCACCTCCCCCCCTCCAGCTTCTTGCACAGCTTGACTCCTCTGCATGCCTTCCATTTTGCTCTGCCACCAAGCCTGATATCCTACAAGGGTAAACACAGAGAAAGGTCAGGGCGGTATTGACAGGGCCCTGCTTAGGACAGTGACATTTGAGCCCCAGAGTGTGTGTTTTATTAAGTGTTCGATATCTCCCGGACGTGACATGGGGGGGCTGTTGGGTGCTGGTGAAGTGGGTTTACACGAGGATGAGTGTTACATGCTAATATTTGCATATTGCTAATTTGCCAGAGGAGACAAACCGGTGACAGGACAGGCACAGCTGACCTCAGGATTACTGGACAGAGACGGGGGTTTGGTTCCTGAAGCTGATGTTAACACGATGGTCATGAAGAAATCCCTTTCCCCAAGTCTCTGCCAACACCATGACCTTTTGAGACCACGTTTAACAGATGCTTTGCAGGTGTAATGTGACACACAGGTTGTCCTACCCTTTAATTCTCGTCACATCTAATGTACAGTGCAGTCTCTCTGCATGTCACCTAGTAACTAGTTTGTATTTCAGTATTGAAACTTTTAATATAAATATATAAATTCAGCTCATAGTAAACCTACTCACAGAGTAGTCTGTAGACTTGGAAATCTCTAGGCACCTCAATTTGATTGGATTATAATTCAGAGGGCGGCGATTATCAATGCATCTTTTCTTCTATACAGGATTTCTAGTACTTGTAATGATCCCTAATAACTTTAATAACTCTTTCTTCAGTGGTTCCATGACTTTGATTTTGGCCTCGTTGTAGAGTGTGGGGATTGTTGTGTGAGTAAAATATCTTCAAGGTGTGCACCATAGCGTAAAAACCTGGATGAGACAGGCACAGCCAATAACAGCTTTGCTGGATCTGTATTTGTTCCTTACTTAGTTAAATCTCCCTTTCTCTTGCCTTTTCTCTTCTTTCTCCACTGCACAAAAAGAAATCAGTATTAATAAATGCTATTCCCACATTATTTCATAGCAAAGCTACAGGGAGCCCCTGTACAGGGGTGTACGGTGTTGGTTCTCTTGCATAAACGACCAACAGCCATGCTGAACCTGGCATTACTAATATACATTTCAGTGACTGCTGCCTTTGTTTCATCAAGCGCATGAAGCAGCTAAGTGATTTTGTCCATTCTGACAACACAATGGCCTTTCATTAGCATTCAACAGAGGCTTGGAAAAGCCTCCGAATGTCACACTGATCTGCAGCCCCACTGACTTTTTTTAATCACAGTAAATTCCTCACCCCTCATTCCTCATTTCTTCATAACTAATAAAGGAGTCTTGTGTTATACAGTCACATTGCAAGCTTGGAATACATTGGCTTGATTATCTGCAGGGGCTCAGGAAGGATATTACATTTCTTATGAGGGCATCTGCATTAAACCAACAACAGAGCACAGTGTGGTCTGGCAGTAACATAATGTGGAAATCTCTAAACCAAGGGGCATAAGAGGAGATTTGGTATTTCACAAATGAGGAACTGCATGTCACAGCCACAACAACAGGGCTTAAACAACAGGTAAAACTCCTCCTTTTGACAAAAGGAGCAACTTCTTACTGGCAAAGAGAAGCCTCACAGTTATTGTAAGTGATCACACATGTGGCAGAAACCTCCTGCACTGTTGCCTCATTTGGTTATGACTGAGTAGCCAATTGTGGAAATGTTGAACACACAGTACAGTGCCATTGTAAAGATGCCAAGAAGGAGAAAAAAAGCCAACAATGGATGTTAATGCAATTCAAGAAATTCATTTTTTGTCATCACCAAAGAAGAAGAAGAGGAAGAAGTGTTTTCCTGTACTGTAATGTGCTCATTGTCTTACACGATAAAATGTATAATACGAGCAAAGAGACACTGGCAGATAGCTGCACTAAAATATGTGTTAGGTTATTTGTAGGTTATTCACTTCATCTCTCAGTGGCTTTAATGTTGTCGGTGTATGTAGTGTATATACCAGCTGTATTTGGTAAACATCACTCAAAAAATGAAGAAAAATATCTTTAGTTGTTGCATATTTCTGCTTCAAAGGTTCCTGTATTTCTCTTATATAGACCTCTGCAATGAACAAATCACATATACAGCTTCAATTACAGAGAAAATACTGGAGACTGAACATCATGTACTCCTGAGTGATGCTGGAAAGCTAACTTGAAAAAGTATAAAAACATTTTTTAATAAATACCTTTCTTATTGAGCTGTGCTGTGAGGGACAACACAGTCCTGTTATTGTCAAGTCTGACTGACTTAAATACTGCGCTCTTAGAAAAAATGCTCATGGTATCGTCCAAATGGAAAATAACGACACACAACGAAGAGGACGGTGTAGAAAATGTAAACAGAGGCCATTTTAATCGTCTGAACAAACAATGAATGCTGCTGTTTTCCTGCTGAGGACAGTCTCCCATAAAGAGGAACATGTACTACCTCTGTTTTTTAAAATCTGTTTCCTCTGTGTCTCTGTCTTTATCCATTGACTCAGCAGGAGAATCCTCATTCAGCTCAGCTGGTGAGACGAGATAATATGTTATCATCACTCAGATCCTCAGCATCAGTCTTTGCAGGATTATCTAGTACCAGAGCCAAAACATTGAGTAGCCTTGTAATATAAATCTGTGTGATGGCCATCTGTTGGTTTTGGGCCATGGAAATACAAATATGATATCTTTATAACTTAAATGATTCTCTTGAATTTTGTAGAACATATCTGTTTAGTGTAACTGCTTTTCATTTGGATGTTTAAAAATGTGGGCATCATGAATGGCTAAGGCAAATTAACCACTCATAGTCCAAAGCTCTGTTGTAAGCAGTGTATTTATTGGCAAAGCACAGATTGTTTGAGACATACTGAATATAAGAATGAGCAGTGGAGGAGTGAGTAGTGCTGCAGGATTTGTTTTGGCATGTTTCTGCTGTAACTCTGGGTCACAATTGGAAATCATTACAACTGCTGTGAGTTCAGCCGCTGTCCTCCAAACAGGAGCAAACCCTCCAAAGGCAGGGGTAGTGATTATTAGATTCTCAACAGACTATGGAATATTGGAGAATAATTGTCAGAGTGTATGGCAGTGTTTTTTTCTTCAAGAAAACAATACACTTCTCTGTCTTTTTACAGTATAGAGCTCATTCAGACTGTCTGTCTATAAGGAATATAGCTTGAACTCTTTAGACATAGCTGTTCTCTTACAAGTTAGATGTAAGTAGTTCTCTTAAAAGTGCTGGGAGTGTTGTACAGTAATGTGCTATGTCTTGTCATAGCAGGTTCTTCTCTGTATACACTAAGTGTTGCAGTAAGCCATGACAGGGTGACAGTGAGTCAGTATGCACAGTACCAGGACTCTAAAACTGAAAAGGTTTCCTTTCCTACTATGGCGTGTCAGAATATAAAGGCCTATGTATTATTTTCTCTTACGTTAAGTGCGATCACGACTCCACCCTTAACTAAGTCGTTTTGGTTTCTTAAATCTCTTCTGCGAGGATCTGTTTGTACACTACGTTTACTGCAGTTTTATTACAGCTGTGACAGATGAGGCATTGTATAAGTATTTACAGTATGTGAACAAACACATCTACTATAAACCCTGGGCTCTGAGTGTTCATCTTTCAAGTCAGTAGTAGTTGTTTGTGGATGTGTGTAGGCACAAGTTTTGTGGACAAGCTAATGGACCAAGTCCTCAATTCTGTATGGTGCAGTGACGGCACTGTTAGACCTTAGAAATACCAAATCGCAACTTCCTTGAGTGTTGCATTGTTTATTGTTTATGATGCAGATCTGGCAGTTCTGAGCTCTCTGGTGTTCCCTCAGTAACATGCATAGCACACAGGCAAGTACGTGATTATTTATGTTGACAATGCAGCCAGTTGTCTGCGTGAACATGTGGTTAAAAAGCACATCTCCACCAAAGAGTGGCTCTTGAGTTAACACATCATGATCGCAGAATTGATCGTTTTCTCCTGTCATTTTCTCTCCATAAAAAGATCTCTGAGATCTTCTTAAATGCACTTTCCAGGGGCTGCTCAGAAAAATAACCGTTATTGTTGAGGCAAGCGTCCACTCAGTCATAATGGTGTTGTAGAGTTGTAGAGGAGAGTTGCCACCCCATAGTGGAAAGATACTGCTTATAGTTCAGGGATCTGACTCCTTACCTTTTGTACAGAGAGCACATGTTAGGTAGATTTCTGTGGCAAGGTGAAATTTACCTTCATCACATCACAATTAACAGCAAATACGACAAAAAATGTGTCATCGAGGAGTAAAAACTAGAACATCTGTTCACTAAAACTACAAATCACGAACCTTTTCTCTCATTATCCCAAGACGTTTATGAATGATCATGTTTTTTTAACAGGGTTGATGTGTTTTGCTCTGCAGTGAGCACATCTTAAAAATGAAACCTGATAGCAAAACGAGAACGGCGAGGAAGAGAAATGGATGGCTGAAGGAGAGAGAAAAGGAGTACGAGAGTGTGTTTTCCATCAGAGTCAACCTCGCCAGGCAATTTGGGCCCCCATTTCAGAGGCCTAATGGGAGATGGACAGTGATGGACAGCGCGTGGGTTACTTATTAATCTGGGAGAGGCAATTGGAGAACCTCTATCGACCTGCAGTAAATTAAATAAGGCCTATCCTGAAATGACATTATTCTCCCTCAACTCTCCCTCTGCTCCTCTCTCCTCTCTTGACCCGCTGCAAGGGATTAGAGCAAATAAAATGGGAAAATTTAGACACTGTGAAAATGATGATGGATATTTACCACATATACAGTGCAAAGGTATACAGTGTGAGAGAGTTAATGCATTGAGATTAATTAAAACAGATGAAATTAAAACAATGTTTCTACTGTCTTGTCTCTACTGAAAAGCTGATTTAATATGTTATAGTTATTAGGCTGCTTTAGAAACCTTTCTGAATATGTCACTGTCGTGAACTTTAACAGAATCATTGTAACTGAAAAGGTTACGTTAAATTATAATGATTAGGAACAAGGCTGTCAAGCATCGTATGATTTAATTAGGCTCCGACCTCCGTGTGCTTACGATGCCTAATGAGTAACAAAGTTTTAAGAGAGGGCTATTTTTTGTCAAGCATTTAGACCCTTGAGAAACGGCGACAACTCAGTGCCCTAGAAAAGGATTGCTCACCCAAGTGTTCATAAGAACCAATCACACTGTAAGCTTCAACTTTTCTGATTTGGTTCCCCCCCCCCTGCAAATTCGGTGCTAATCTTTCACTTGAGCCACAGCCCTCTGCAAGGTTTCATCTCCTCACTCCACCAGTTGAACCAGATATGAGAATATGCCTGTGAAAAAGACTGAGGAAACAGCCCTGCAGAAGTCACCTTGTGTCCAATAATAGCCTCAGCTCTGTTGTACATGCATCAGTCTACTGTCAGTTATTTAGGACAACTTTACCCTAACGTCTTCAAAACACTTCAGGGTACCAGATACTTTGGCACTAGCCCTTTCTGCCCCTTTTCCCTTATGTAAACTCAGTCTCAGAAATAACTCACTGCACTCCTGAAACATCCAGAGGTGAATGAATGATTTGCCCTGTTCCCAAACTGCTATCAAAACACAGCAAATAATTGGATTGGTCTTTTTGTACTCTCATAGTAATAGAACAGGGTCAGAGGAAATGGTGGCCATTTCTGGAGATGGCTTTTTTAGTCTGGATAATAAGCACACAATCAAATTGATACGAACATAATGTAAGAACTGGGATCAGCGCATCAGTGGAGGAAACTAGAATAAAACATGAGTGTGTTTCCTGTAGGAAAAGCAGATTTACTGCATGTTCTTACTGTACCAACTGGTTTGTTGGTATGCTCTTGCAACTTTCTTGCACCAACAAGGCCTTCAAACAAACTGTGATAGTAGCTAATGTCTTAGTAGCTGAGGAGCTTGTGAACATCGATACAGTTTTGTTATCCAACAAAAAAGGTCGAGATAACTAGATGCTGGTAAAAGCAGAAATAGGACCATCCCATAAAGTCCTTTGGCGTATATGATGACACCTGATTTAGATGAGACCGGATAGTCTTTTGAGAAAATTGTGTCATCTGAAAGAGGATAGTGAAATAACTAGTCTCATTTTACTGGTGCTGGATCTATTATTAACTACCCTCTATTGCTCTTGAATAAAATAACTGTCTTCCTCTTTCAGAAGCAGGAATGAACAGTGAATATAATGTCAGACACAGTGTTCATTGCCATTATATTCAGCTAGGTAATGTCGAGGGCCAGAGGGCATCTGTCAACCAGGTCATCTCTTTTTAAGTGATAAGGCAGATATGATTAAAGTGCTGAGTGACAGTTTGCTTCGTTAATGAGAAAGGGGGGGTCCACAATGCTGAATCATTCCTCACCAGCAGAAGTAGAGCAGGGAGATGAGACTATTCTCCAGGAAACATATGACACATGCAAAAAAGAATAGATATTTTAGGACATCAGGTAATTGATGATATTTCAGTTCAAGAATGGCCTTTGGAGTTGGATGTGTCACTTCTGCTTGTGGTCTTCATTCAGTCTCCTGTTTGTGGTCGTCGGTCATTTCGCCAATTCAGTGTTCCCTCGAGTATTCACGTGCTGATGCACCGATGGGCAGAAATCCTGTAAAAGAAAACAACTGTTTTTCAAGCTGTTTCAGTTTCAGTTTACTGAGACACACCTCTGGTTGTTGAGGAGGAACAGTCGAGTGCAGATTCAGAAAACTCTTCTCCATCTTTTTTTGAAATCGTACAATTGTTCCTTTCAGTTCTCTGGACATGATACCCAGAGCTGAACACCGTCATGTCAAGTCTGACCAAAGGATGAAGGAGAAGCTCTATGTATTAGAGATAGTGTAACTGTAGCTGTTAGATCTGGTTTGTTTGGCACATCTTTCAGGCTTAAATGAAATATTTTTATTATGATATGCATAGCTAGCTAGGGATATGAATTTTAGTTTTGCTCCTTCTGCTCAAGTAGATGACTCTTGTGCATCTCGTGAAGTCAAACAAAGTCAGAAGCATGACAAGGAGGTCTGAGAATCTGCACTGTATTGATGTCTCAGATGTGTGTCCTAGTGAACTGAAACTGAATTGTAAGAACTGAGTGTGGACGTACATAGAGAGCTGAATTTACAGTGAGGAGCACATACAGTTTGAGTCAGTGTCAAGTTTAGTGGAATTAAATTCCAAAATAATACATTTAATTTCAAATGATATGCTGTTCTTGGGTCTATGATCAAATTCCAGCAAAACTAGAGACAGCGTTTAGTAAATGTTCACATTCTCACTTTGAATTTACATGCGTTGGTTTGGCCAGTCAGGACAGTATAGAGTGATATGCTTGGAAGTCTCTGCCTGCACTCAAAGGCTTGCACTTACATTGTGTAACCGTATTCTAAAGTACCTCACTTAGCCTTTTCCCTCTCATTTTCTCAGACTACAGGAGGAAAAGCTCAGATGCTTGCACTCTCTGCCATTACACAGAAATGAGGCGACCCTATGGCATTGGGTCATGCAAAAAAAGGAGATGCTGGGTCAAGGTACATATTGATTTACATAGTGTATATGAGGCCCGAAGTGGATGGGTTCATAATCATCGGTCATGCAAAAATATGAACAAATTTGTGCCCCATAGGAAGCAGTGGTCAAGTCTATAGAACCCATTAGAGGATGATGCCTGTGTGAGATACAGCTGAATGCAGCATAACAGTCACCAACCCCTAATGTCTTCTAATTTAGAAACAGATTTTCATCAGGCGTGAGGAGTCAACTCTCAGGACCTGTTGTTATTTCAGCCTATAAATGGGGGAACAGCCAGGTGACAGAGAACCGTCTTGTTAAAACTTGAGAAAATAAGGTCAGCTAATACACGAACATTCGGTCAAGGGGCTATAAAGGCTCCGGAAAATTAAGGGAGCAATTATCGACAGAGAAAAATTCAGCTGTCAGAGGTGATATACACTCGGCTGCTTCAAACAGCTGAGTGGTGATACGGAGAGGTGAGTGAATGACGGTTGTATTTAGCATGGAGAGATTTATGAGGGGAGATGAACAGATATTGAAGGCAACTGCCCCCATCAGCATTGTCATTACCACCACTAACAAACTCCTCTGGGTGTGAGAGGCCTACTTATCTGGTCACTCAATGGATCCATTACCGGGGCATTAAGCATGCAAGACGAGAACAGTAAAACGCATGGGATATCTGTGTGTGTGTGTGTGTGTGTGTCTTTGTATGGATTATAATACTCTATGTAAGCTGGCAGATGCATCATTTTAGTTCATCCAAATCTTTGGAAGCAAAACATGTGCCAGGTTTTATAGGACTCTCACCTCTGTGGTCATGAGCAAACACAACCCCACAAGCTGCCGCTTTAAGAAACAATGGGGAGGGGGGGGGGTGGTCGCTGATGGCCTTTCACACCCAGAATGTGCATCCACACGCACAAAATCCCACAAGTATGCACACAAATGCACATAATTTAAAAGAGGATGACACACAAGCCAAGGTCCTCATAGAGACCAAAGTGTCTGTCTAATGGAAAAACCATTTTCTTAAGTACTCTGTTTGTTGCACCATCTGCGTTATTTGCACAGTAATTGCTTCCGTAGTCTGCAGGTTAGAATTTGTAACCTCCAGGGCAGTGTAAATAATGGGGAAATGATAATAGACTTTTATCTCTGCAAATGCACAAGTGTGTGTGTGGATTTAATGAAAATCAATGCTATATTAGATATTAATGTGTTGTAGTTTTGAACTCTAGTGGTCAAATCTTTTTTTTCATACTGTTTATTTCTCATCTTCTTCCCTTCCGTGTCCACTATTAATACACTTTGACATTATGTAAACCACAAGTCCGACTTTGCTGCCACTTTCATCAGTCCAAGTGACTTGTAGCATAATGTCGTGCTTTTATTTATTTGATATGCCGAGCAGCAGTCCAGAGAGTGCCACGTTAATCTTATGACCACACGTTGGAAACTCTAAAAGCATGAGCGATTATGAAATCAGTTCCAACTGCACCAAAGATCCACAGTGTCTATTGGTGAAAAAAAGCATTTAGTAATCGGAGATGAGTATAATCTTCAGATGGAAATAATCTTAATTGCAGACATCTTGGGCTGGGGTGATATCAATCCTACCCAGGCCACCTCCATTCCATCAAATCCAACAGAATGCTGTAGTTGTGACGCACTGGAATAGGAGATGCTGGAGTAATCCAATAAAGACATTAGTGTACCATTAGGAGGGAGCTTCCTGGCTTTGGAGGGACACACAGAGCCTTGTTTAGCCTAATAGAGCGTCCCTGTTAGCGTTTATTTATGGCAGCAAGATGTCAAACCACTTAGAGGTGGAATGTTGCCTGTCCATTAAGCCTGGTGTCCAATGGGAAGCCTCAGAAAGACGATCTTTGGCCTGGGCCTCAGTCCAACATTCATGACTGTACCCATTTTAAAAATATACTGCTTTTTCCTTTTTAAACCAGAAAAAAAGATGTGTAGTATAAAACCTTTATACTTTATGTTTGAACAGGTCAAAGACTGTAGGAATGTAGACTGACAGCAGATGCAGAGCACAAACATTCCTGCATCCCTGACTCACACAAAATAGGGTCAAAGATATTTTTCATTCATCATGTGAAGTTTCAGTGCTCAGTTTAATCACTGAGACAGTACACATAAATTATAGATCGCACAGAACTGCAGCTTGTTACGACCCCCAGTAGCGTATTCTTGTTGAGTGACATCTAGTGGCCGTAGTAATTATGACATCTATTAAGTACATGTGGTATAAACAGCGACAAAGTCCGCACTAGGAGGTGGTTGGGGTTGGTGGATGGGTGTAAAAAGCATGGGACTTTCATTCAGGAGACTGACTCCCATTTAAAACATCACAGTTATTGTTGTTTCTTTGTGAAGCTATCTTTTTCTTGAGTTGTATTTAAGTGTAGGAACAAAGGACCAATATGGTTGTATGAGTTAGAGGACTGGTTGGTTTTTACCTCCCTCCTCCTCTCGCCCTCGTTTGTTTCCCTCTCTGTCCTTTTGATAAATCCCAAGAAGAGATTTCTATTAAATCCATGTTCAAATGTTAATTTCATTAAATCAAATCAAAAGCGTCAAGTATCTGCTCCATGTTCACCGGAGGTCTGTCATAAAGGAGGGTCAGCTGGCTCATTCAGATACACTGCTGGCATGGAATACAGCAAAAAATCTGAAGTGGTTAATAATGACCAGGTGCACACGTGTGTGTATTCACAGAGAAACTGGCATGCCAGCCGGAAAAAAAATGAATGAAAAATGGGTGAATTCCAAGATAATTCATTGCTGTATTTACTCGACATGTCCAGCAGATTGAAATCTCTGAGGCTGCTGGCTCTATTCAGTATCCCCTTCTAACTGATAGCCCTCATAAGCTCTTGTAAGCTCTTGTCAATAAATACATCAGAACACTTCCTTCTTTGCTTCACTGGTTTCCTGGCTTCTTTGATCCTGACACAGTGCTCTCTACTTTGATGTCGTCATGCACAGAGGAATGAGTAGTCTTGAGAGGGCTGAAAAGAGCCTGTGTAATGCCAGTCTCTTATATGCCTATTTGCAGGATGGGCTTGTCAAACACAATCAACACCGAGCATCTACTGTTCGTCAGATTTTAAAGCAAAGTCACAGACTCTGTGGAGCTCACATTATTGACAAAGAAGCAGCAAAACATTTTTTTAAATGAACAAAGATAACGATGCATACCACATCAAAGTCAAGGTGAGATGTTAGTGATTGATCCTGTGAAAGAAGCTACAGATTTTTATTTAATACATAATAGCGGCGATTCTGGGTAATTGTACTAAAGGTGCTGAAAACCTTTTTCACTCAAGGATTTTAAAAAATTGAAACCCTCAGTGTCACTGTTCATGTTTTATGTGTAGCCACACCTTGTGTTCACTCCTACTTCTTAATTAACTGAACTCAGCTGCAGGGGTGGAGGAGCTGTGTAAATAATTTACTTTATTTCTCAATTTAATTCATTAAGTAGAAATAACCTCATAATAAAATATATTAGTAAACAAAGAAGTAGCAGTCATTGAAAATGTTGAAGTACCAGACACCCACATTTTTATGTTCCAACCTGAAAATAATTATTAAGATTTAAAAAGGTAACTGTTCTTCAACTCTGGAAGAGGATTTGTTTTTCCCCATGAATACTATATGTATTAAATTGTTCCCAATAGTCTATTCTCTTGTACAGTGCAGTCTGTTTATGTTAGAACTTTTAGCCAATCAGATTTCAGCCCTGTGTTGCCATGGTAACAGAAATCTGCCTCGAGGCCTTCAGAATCAGCAGTGCAGGTGATTTAAAATGAAGGGAGATGATCCTTTAACCAATCAGATTTCGTTGTCGGTGGGATCAGGGGTCATCTCTAATGTCGGCATTTTCATGTCATGTGATTGGACGGTCAGAGCTAGCTAACCGCAGCTATAGTTGCTAGCGCAAGCTGTGGAATTCACAGCCCACCGCTGGGATTTGTGTAACAACACTAACCGATAATAGTTGAGGAAACAAGTCTTGGTAGATCAAAGCGTGGTCAATCAGACACAGAAAAACTTTTTTTCTTTTTAGTCATAGCAGTTAGTGAACAGAGGAATGTCTTTTTGTGCCTCATCTATGGAAATATCATGTCCTGAGTTATGACCATGGCGAGTGAGCGAGCATATGGATGAGGATTTTGGCCCCAGCACGGCTCAAAGAGGCTGCAGCAGGATGCAGTGCTCCATCAATATCAGATTTTAAATTGGAAAAACGTTTGTGTGTCACGAGGGGGCCGGACCGACGGGGCCACTTGATGAATGGGCCGTCGTGGTGATTGATGGTCAGAGGGGAGCGGTCAGGGGGAAAGTTATGCTACACCATGTCAATATCAGGTTGTTTGCCTCTTGTGCACTGTAGAGATACCAGGAAAAAAACGTGTGCACTAAATACCCTTGACACGACCAGTTTACTTTTTTGAGAGTTCAACTTGAAGGTGTGTGCTGACATGATCAAATTAGTTGTCCAATTATTTAGACCATCCTCCATGGTCAGTGTCTTTGTGGCTGTGCTATATATTTATTATTTCACATCAACCCAAACAGCAAACCTTCCTCTGCTAAAAAAAATCTGATTACATAAAGGCAGTTATTCTAAGCTAGAGTTCCATATTCAGCACAATCAGGGACACACACACACACACACATCTAGTAACAATAAATAGCCTTGCTAATTAGCTCCAGTTATGGACATTTGCACTGTCATTTGACATTCTCAACACTTACTGCAATCCCATGAGACTAAAATAGCATAACATTAGGGGGAAGGCTTTATCATAAAGAGGGAGGGCTGTAAATCAGGCACCTGAAACTCTATTAGCAATTCCAACCAGCAGGGATGCTTGTGTGATTACTATGGGACCAGTTGCTCTCTACTTGCAGATAATGATGACTCATTCAGATGCTGGCTGCCTAACAATGCTCACACTGAATTAGAAAATGAAGCTTGAGATGGGACTCATTCACTTTCCTCTTATTTGTATATTTAATGACTGGTGGTGATTGTAAGGTTGATGTGGATATCAGAGGTTTTTTTTTTCCTCTTTTCCTTTGTGTTGCATGTAGAGATTAAAAGGAAATGAACGTGTGTTTTTATAGGTGACACCACTCAATGTTTACAGCAAATCTGAGTCGTACTGTAGTTATGATAATTATTGTTATTATAACTCCCAGTGAAGCGTACCCGATCAGAAACATTAAGATAAAGCCAGGTTAGTTATAAAAGAGTAAAAAAGAACTTTTCCAGCCTTTGAACAATAAATCTGTTGTTACCTCTAAAGGTATTATTTTTCCACGTGTGATTCTTAATTGGTTTTCTTCACTTTTTTCATGAAGATAAAAATAACAGTTTCACACAGTGGTTTAGAAATTCAGCATAATTCTTCCTTTAAAGATTAGTTAAAGGTGACAGAAGCTGAAAAGAGAATTTGCCTTTTCACGTTCACGTCTTTGAAAATAAACCTCAAAAGAACTTTTAAATGTTAGTCATTGTTAAATAGTTTAATCCAATATTTTGTTTACTGCAAAAGTAGAAAAGTCAAGAGCTGTACTGAATTATGTTAATACTAGTTTCTCTGTTTTTATTATCATGACTACTGCCCCTAAAAACCAGCATGTATGAATTATGCAGTCTTATACTGGCCAAAACAGTCATGTATTCTGGGGTATAAAGAAATAACCTGTTATTATGAAAACACAGTATCACTGATACCAACTGGATCTGACCAACTGAAATACTCTAATAGGAATTATACTGTTATCAACAGTTACGCTATTTCTTTTATACAAATTAAACTCCTTCTGTGCTCTCTGTAAATCCACATGAAGAGACATGAAAATATATACTACAATCCAACAGCTAATAACTATTTTACTGTGCATTTGTGAGTTTACATACAGAGAAAACATTCCCTGACATACCACTCTTCTTCTGTCTAATCTTTCAGCAACAGTTACATGAAGAATAACAATTTTTAAGGCTGAAGTCCCCAGCAGACCTTTACTAAAACCCACGCCCTGTAAATGAACTGCCAAGCTCTACGTTCCCTAATCATTACTGACTCAAATGTAAAACTAACAACACACCTGCAGTTCTTTATTAAGAACTGCACAGGCTGCTCCACTTCACAGTGTGTGATGAAGTGAATTGAGGGATAAATGTACTTCCTCTGTTGTCCCAAGCAACATAACCTCTAGACACAGTTATAATACTGAACGTGCTGAGATTATCTTACAGTAGAAACATTAATTACTGACTTAATTTTGGTAAAACTTTATGATAAGATTGTGATCCTTCACTGGTTTCCACCAGTACTCACTGACATCCAGACCCATATCCACCAGATTACCTGATGAAACATTACGAAAGAATTATAAACTACTTTACCATCTTCTTAAACTTAAACTGCATTATTTCCTTTCAAGGAAAACATAATAAAGCAAAAATAATTAATGTGGCTGTGTAGTCGTTTGCAGTGTGCATTACAAAGTATGGCTCTGCAAAATCCAGTCCTCATACACTGTTAGCGAAGCAGCTCAGTTGTTGCTTTGGGATTTATTTAGATCTGTAGTTCTAACCCACACAGGAAAATGACTTTTCTTTTCAAGTACAATGCAACTACAACTGCACAAGTAAGACACGAGAGAGTGAAAGGCATTGTTTTGTCATATTTTTATCAGCATGCACAGAGCCACAGCTTAGCCATTGCTGTGCTGTCAGCCTAATGACTGAGGAAATTGGGAATGATGGTCATTGCCATTGTGGATTATTAAATGTGAATGAATGAGCACACAGACAAATGCAGCTCCCACCACGCTGCGCTTTGTTGCTTTACCTTTCTCCCAATGGAATAGATGATGAGAGACTGCCACCAGGTATGCGTCACACAGATCTGTAATGAATGGCAGGGGAGGGAAATGCAGAGAGGGGACGAGGATGAGAGAAAATGGGAGGACAGATGGGATAATGGAAAAATGAATAGATGTAGGGCAAAGAGAAAGAAAACACAGGTGTAGATGAGAATAAAAAGGGGCTGACAATAGGGGTCAGACTCTTTTAAAATGACAGTTCTAAGATCTTGGTTGTGGGCTCACAAAAAGCCCGTGAAGAAAGCCTTTCCAAATATGCCACATCCAATAGAGGCTTCAAAAAGAGTTTGCTTTAACTTGCAAGAAAGGTATTCTAGATCCACTGACAACAACAAAGAGCACACCATAAGGCTGAATGCAGTGAAAACTGTAGCATGACTGCCTTTACCTCCGACACTGAGCAGTAAACCAGGGGATATGTGTTAATGTGTTAATGTGTTGGGTGAGTGGACTGAAAAACCTTTGTAATCATATTCTATTGTTTATTGATTAACCACAATGTAGCGTTTACATTCACATTGTAATAAAGGGCCTTTCATTGACTTAGCTACTTATCTTATTGTCTCAGCACAATAAAAGTGCCATTGCTCAGCCAATCACAATCTGCTGAGTCATTCCTGTGAAGGTCCTTTTATAAGATGGCACAATATCTCTCCTGATCCGACCAGTCTGACGCTGGCTGTTATCATAGGGGAGTAATTATGCATAATGATTTTGGGAAGCAGTGTAACACTGTTAGATTAGAGAGACTGTCCCACATGGGTGTAAGTTTAATTCCAGACGAATCTGTTTTTGTTTTTTGCCAGCCTTCACCTGCCCATATGTTTGGACCCTTTTGAGAAACTGCATGGATTTCTTAGAGGATTTGTAAAGTGACCTTTTACTAACCCCCTCCACTGAACAGCAACTGTCATATCATAACATCAGATATTTCCACAAACCGATAAGGTGTGCATGGGGCTCTAGGTTTGTTTATAGTTTTAGCCTCAGTCTTTGAGTATGATATCATGCATGTAGCCAACAAAAGCATATTTACAACCTTTGTGCATGGTTTTCATCTGAAAACAAGTCAGCTGCAGATGGTGTTTGTGATCAACTGTCAGATTTCACATTCGTTAGCTAGCTAGCTACAGTGATAGAGTCTACCTGGGGCAGTTCATTTCTAATAGCTGACAATCGTTTGCTACAGAAAAGCATGATTGTATGACTGTAACCTGTAAATGTGTAATGTTAGGATGGAAATAGTAACAAAGGGGAGATATGGATTTGCAAAGGGTCAGTTAACAAATTGCTGTGATTGCGTATTGTTCAGAGGCATCTCTCTGTCTGTCTGTCTGTCATCAGATTTTCTTTACAACCTCTCATTCAATCAACTTGAAACTTGGTGTTTGTACTCCAGAGGATCCAAGGAAGTGCAGTGTCAACTGGAAAGTTTTTTGGATAAGCAGTTTTTGAGGAAAAAAACAACAGCTATGTGCAGCCACTTAAAGTGAAAGTGTCCCAGAGCGCTTTATTTATGACGCAGTCCCGTTTTGTTAACCTTTCCTCCCCTCAGCTGGAACAAGTAGTTTATGCACTGCTGCTGTTATGGTGAGGTGATGTTACTCCGTGCGTCGCACAACACTTTTATTCTGTAACTGCACATTATTTTAGATATTTTCCTTGCTGAGGCAAAAATGAATTTGCCACTGATTTTCTGAACTGCATATCACTCCAGCGATTAAATAAATCCATGTCATACCCATTTAAAATTTTAAGTCAAGTTCTTCAGTAAAAATATGGACATTGTGACACACACTGATTGAATTAATCTACACTCACTTGCTAATTTATTATGTACACCTAGATAAAACTAATATAACAGCCCTGAAATTCAGTATAACCCAGTACAGTTAAACAGTTTCACTATAATATTATAACATTATAATCCTCATGAACTGAGGATTTACTGGAGGCCTGTTGTATTATACTGTGGAAATTAGAAGATGATGATTAGATGATTGAATAAAATATTGGACTATTAATCAGATAACAAGCACGTTTTCAATGGGCAGTGTTTTACTGGTATAAAATGTATGACTGCTCCAACAAAATGTCATTGTTTTTCACCAGGGATTTTGTCACTGTGCCAGAAACCTAAGCAAACAGAACTTGATAACTTGCCCGCAGTGTCAATAACCTGGAATTTATCCAATATTTGTGCTGCATGAGGTCGATTGTTTGCAATAAGCCAGGTTAGGCCTGATTGAACTGGCAAGGTTTGTCATTTGTCTGACGGGGTGAGATCCAGATCTATTTCTGGAGGCAAACTGTGCATGCAGGGTAGCATTTGTGACCCAAGTGTTTAACTGCATTGTGTCTTGGCTGTGTAAAGTATTTCATTGAAGATGCCACAAATGTAATCAGCCCTTATTTGTTTCCACTTGTAGAACCTTTAGGAAAGTTCCCTAAAGTTTTTTCTGCCCTGTGTTCCATCTTCTAGGTAATATTATACTATATAACTTTAGATGCTTCTTTTTGTAAATAACAAAGTTGAATACATGCATTTTAGAACCAATATTTGCAGGTTTTTCTTTCCTGTAAATGCAGCTAAAAGGTTGTGCAATAAAACACAATCAGATGTGTTGAGATGCACTCTATTGATCTCAAGGGCAGTTCTGTAGACATATACCTGTCTCAGGCAAAGATACATTAATGGCACCACTCAAAGGAGGTATAAAGAAAGCAATGAATCAGAAATATGTCAGATAAGGACTGATGGATGAATGCAAAAACGAGAAAGGGTAAATATAAAGTAATATAAGGAGAACAGAGAAAAGTGACAAGGCCACTAACAGCAGAACAGATACAGCAGATATAACACAAAGGCGACTGAAATATGAGGAAAAAAAAAACAACCTCACAGATGAAAGATCCACTCCAGATGGGAAAATTTATTTCAATTCTCTACACCCTCCTATGGGGAGAACCCCATCTGTGTTCACTTATAACAATGTACAGAATATAAATTCATACGCCTCCTCTCCGTGCCTCCCTCTCTCCCTGCTGCTTACAGTATGATAAAGCAGCTCTCTCCATGGCAGAGTGCTTGTGTAACACGACTTGCTCTCGGCCCTGAGGCTGTCAGGCATTAGCCACGGTAACATGGATACTGACAGGAAGTGGAATTTATTGCTTCACTTCAGTCCCTTTTGCCAGCTCCATAGTCCCCACTGGTCATTTACTGGGAAATGGTGATGAAAATGGTGAATGACATAAGTAAATATTTTTAGGTAGTTGACTTCAGATATTTGTGTTAGTGGTGCCCCGCTGCATTGGCTCCACTGAAACTGAAGCTCTCTCCATTCTGTGGATCCAGCTCCTCATTCTGTTTTAAAAACATCGGCTTTGCAAATGTGTCAAACCTGATGAGTTAACTGTTGCACTGTTGCCATATTATATGGATGAAAAGCTCATTTTTGTGGGAAGAAAATCATGCAACCTTAATTCTGCGCTCTGTGCTCAAATGGCTTGAAAATAGCCACTTTAGTAATTTTCCATTACACTCTGTATTTTCTGCTTTAGATCCAGTTTCTCAATATCTTTGCTTTCTTCAGCAGTAAGCCCCCTCTCTCCTCTCTACCCCCCCCATCCTCCCCGCATTCAGCGGGGAAGGTAATGAGTGTAATTACTCAGGAAGCGAATACTGTTCACCTAGTCAGTGAGGAGAAAATCAGTGGTGCTGTGTCAGTGGGAAAGTTCAACTCCCCGCAGAGACAGGGCCACAGCCGTCGTTGACTATTTCGCTGACCCACACCACAGGCAGGGCCCTGAGCACCCACGGAGGGCTGTGACTATCATAACAGCAGACTATAGTTTATTAGGAAAGGGAAAATCAGCTGCCCAGCTGAACATAACCTGTCCTCACAGGTGCTTTGTCCCCAACACCCCCCACAATAACTGCAGAGACTGTTTTTTTTTTGTGAATGACATGGCCACCTCTTGAATTTCATTGAACCATTATTAAGTTTTAGAATTTTTAATGCAGCTCTGCTATCTCAGAAATATAGAACAAAGTATTCTCTGACTGACAAGCTTAAGAAAATGCAGGTAGGACACACTGTTATTTCCTTTATTATTTTTTATCTTTTCCTTATTTCTGCACATTTTTATTTCATATGCTGCCACATGTCCAATCTGGGAATATTCATGTTAAAAATGCGTTGAATGTATAGAACCAATAACCTTTTAAATTAATCGATTAGTAACTAAAAACCAAGAAATACAGAATGTAATTACAGATTCATTTTCTAATTGATTAACTAATCGAAACATGATATAAAAGTATGAATCGTGTGTTGTAGTAGCAGCAGTATGGGCAGTAGAACTTCCTGTAATTAAACTGATATGAGAATACAGCAGAATGTGTAGTGAGATGTTTACACACAACAAATATTCCAAACTTATCTCAGTCCTTGAACAGGAGTCAGTTGTCCAGATACATTTCTATGTGTTAGCTGTATTAGCTCACCTACTGGTAAAGAAAGTTATCACTGTCATTCTGTCAACATGACACAACAAATTTGGTCTGTCTTCACACTAACAGTAACTGTCTGATGTTTCCTTAACACCTGTGACAGTATAACACACACTCTGATGTTGTGGAAGGTTTATGACAGACTTGTGAACCTGAGGAAAAAAGACTGGTCCGGGACAGAAGCTGTTGTGTTCAGGTTCTTGGGATTTTGTGCGCTGTAACTACTCTGTTGGTTGGGGAGAGGTTTAACCTGTTTGGGTGGTTGGGCATGGTGATGGAGGTGCTGGCCCAGCAAAACCTGTTGAAATACACACAAAATTTGGTTAATCTGTTCTTTTTCCTCCATCATTTGCCTTAAACCTTTTATCCAATAATCCCTCTCATCTTTCTCAGCACCTCCTTCACACTGTTTTGGTGCTTAGTTTTCTAATCATTTTGCCTAAGACTTTTTACCATTTCCTTTTCTCCACATCATCTCCCCCTCGAAAGACTTCACTTCCCGTGCCTCCAGCTGTACAAGCTTGCTTTTAACCATATGAAAAGTAACCTACAATTGATTAAAATGGCAACAGAACATAATATAAATGGTTATATAATGGCAGAACATTTGATATCATTGCACCACAGACCTTGCCAAATAGTTTTTGTCACCTCTGACAAACTACAAATAAAATGTTTTATGTAAATAATCAATTCTTAACGTGGGCACTGCAGTTTTTCAAATATTAATCACACCTTTGTTCGGGGCTATACACATTTTCTGTGCTTCTGAGTGAGGATATGATACATGTGAGATTTTGGGATGTTTAGTCAACCAGAAAAACACAGAATAGAACCAGCCTTATTGTTTAAGGTCTCCCCTGCTGTTGAAGGATGCAAGTTTATTTGTAACTAGACAGATGAAATATAATTTTCGGAAATCTCCCTCAGCAGTAAGACGACACTTGGGGCTGTACCAAATCTGTTATAATGCATATAAAACTGTTGCTGCAGCGTGATAAAAACAGTATGTGTAAGACCAGAAAACAAAAGGCTATGCTGTTATTAGTGTAATTATGTTCTTAACTAGAATTACAATAATTGTGTTTATGAATATGTTGTCTTAACTCCTGATACAGTAGTGTTCACTTTATTAGAGTGCAAAGAAGGGATTGAAATGCTGAAGTTGTATTCTTGTGGTGACAGTGAATGCATCATGGGTGAGAACGCTGAATAGAGCAGCGACAATGAAGTGTTAATTCCTGAGGAGAGCATGGCTGCAGGCCCATAGCCGGTAGTTCAGTGTAGCTGCAAACATTCACAGTCACAAGCCCCAGATAGCAGTATCATCTGGAGATAAGAAAAAGACTGCCTTGTCCTCTTTCTGCTCTGTTTCACCTCCAGTGGGAGGGTTTCATGTGCAACTGAACAATCATGGCAGTCCACTGATTTCCTTCTGGCCATGTTTCTGTGAACCACATTACAGTGCATTGCTGATATTTCCTCTGCATCCTAACCATTTCTAACTTGTGAGAAATCCAGCAAGAAGGAGAACTGCTGTGAAGAAATGAATCGTAGAAAGAATCCAGGCACGTCACCTTTGCTTTCAGGGGTCCTGCAACATGCTCGTTCAACAGTGAACAGTTATGTAGGATGAGCTTCAGGATGAGGCTCGTTCTTGTCCTTGAGAGCCCAAACTGTACCCTCAGCTTTCAGCTGTTTTCCACAGGAAATTACATAAGATACCCCAGAGACCTCAGACTGAATCATTTTCAGCTACTTTCTGCCAAAGGAAAACACAGGGCTGTACATCGGATCGGCAGCATTTTAAAATGAGAAATTTCTTTCTCTCGTGTAGTGATTGCCTATTCTGCGGAGGCCTGGTTCCAGACCTCCTAATCATCACACAAATCTCAGATATGTTCAGTGATTCACTCAAGTCTGGAGCTGCATCCACTGATGCCTTTTTCTCTTAGTTACTGATAATGATAATTGACCAGTCAGAGCTTAACAGGCATCATAGACATCCCCAACCAGGAGATAACTGAAACAAAGCTTCAGTTGAAGGGGAGCCTGTAATGTGACAGGACAAAGCTGGACTAACCCAAAGATTACTGAGCCAAATTAAAAATACACTCGATCAAGGCCAACAAGCGAAAACACCCGCTTCATCCCAGGTTGACCAAACCAGTCGAACGTCCACTTCCAGGATTCTCTGATGGATAAACACATCAACAAGCGAGGATGGGTGTTCAGAGAGAGGAGCTGCAGCTCCCCCATGTTCTGATTCTTTGTCTTCATCTTCCTCAACTTTTTTGTTCTCTCAAGAAGGAAACACAACATACTGGACTAAAAAAAAATGTCACAGTCTGGGTGGAAAAAAGTGACACACTAGCTCATTTTTCAGCACTTACCATGAAGTTGTCTCAGAACAAATGACTCAACTCCCATTGTTATCATTGAGATTTGTGTGGCAGCTGAAAGTGAAGAGAAAACAAGGACCTCACACTTGACAACTGGCTCCCTTCTAAAATATGAAAAAGACACGTCCTTCCTGGATAATGAGCCAGTACTGAAGGCAAGAGCTGCAAAGAGAAAAGCTGAGGCTTCTTACTCATTAGTTCTAAAGATCACAAAAACCTGAGTGAGTCTTTTTTGTTTTTGTTTAGTTTGTTTCCTTGAAAGCTCATTCACAGTAGAATGTATTATATACAGGTTTAAATGGTGTGGTTGATGTTTTGAATAGTGGTAGTAATGTTTTTTGTGTTGTTGTCATTTCATTTTCTATGAGATGAAAACAAAGGTTTGTTTTCTTTAAAATTACATGTCTATGGAGGGTGGTATATATAGTGACAAGAAAAAGTAAGTGAACCCTTTGGCATTATCTACAGTTCTGTATAAATTTGTTTTAAAATATGGTCAGAAATTACAGCTAGGAACTGAATCTATTTAACTAAAAACACACAAATCATTGTATTGTTCTTATCCATCTTGAACAAATCATTCAGACATTAGAGTGGGTGGGAAAAAGTATGTGAACCCCACGGCTAATAACATCAACTGAAGATAATCACAGTCAAAAAAATGACCATGCCTCGTAAATAAAGAGATCTCAAGAGACTTATGAACGAGAACTGCTGTCCAGAAAACTGTCCAGACATGGAGGTGGCACAAGAGCAGCTAAAGGAGCTGGTTAACATCTTTGTTCTGAGTCAGCCATACACAAATCATGGTGCATGGAGAAGGGCATCCATGGCAGCACACCAGAGATGAAGCTGCTGCCGCTCTCCAAAAACAAATATCACCACACAACTGAAATTTGCCAAAGAACACCTTGACACTCCACATACAGCGGTGGGTAAAAGTACAGGCAGCACTGTGTGGTGTAAGAAGAGAACTGCAAACATCATCCTGGCTGTGAGCTGTGGTGGAGAGAGCATTGTGATTTTAAGGCTGCTTTCCTGCCCCTGGGCTTGGACTGCTCGCTATCATCAAGGGAAAAATGAATTTCTGAGTTTATGAAGGCATCTTACAGGATAATGTCAGGGTGGTCGTCCCCCCAGCTGAAGCTCAGTAGAAGTTTGGCTGATGCATTTACTACAGAATCAACTAAAGAAAATCTACCTTTTGGAGTGCAAGGTGATAGCACGAACTTTCCTGTCTCTCTCTGAAGGATTTAAGCTGCAGCAGGTGTGGCTTTACCTTTACCTTTTGGATGTCCCTGGTACACACTCACTCCTAAGTGAGGGCATTTGCTGAAATTGCGCCTCTTGGCCGATTGTCAATCAGTCTTTGCCAGATTGCAAGATAAACTAATCAGTTATCCTGAAGCTCCTGTTCTCAGATGACAGGAGCGAGATGTTTCAGGGAAGGTGTGTGTGGTCATACTAGAAGTCTGAGGATTTCCACAGTGACACACTTCACATGTTATCAGAGAACAGATGTTAACCTCATGTCATGCACTCTCCTGATTCAACAGATGCAATAGGTTTTGTCTTTGATGTATGGACTAATCTGTTATTGAGTATCTGTTTTAAATATGGTGTAACATGTAATTCCCAACTCATTATCAAGTAATATCTCAGCAATTAAAAGTAATTGCTGTTCATAAGTGTCACAGGCAATACTGAGCTGCCATCCTTCCTCCTTTGGTTTTTAATCACAATTGCAGGATGTAAAGCGGTGGGCAAAGAAGCAGGGCTCGACAAGCAACGTGACGATAGTGACGGAAGTGTTGCATAGACTTGATA
Source organism: Lates calcarifer (assembly GCF_001640805.2). NCBI lineage: Eukaryota > Metazoa > Chordata > Actinopteri > Centropomidae > Lates > Lates calcarifer. Next base: position 9,516,648 of record NC_066833.1, read on the forward strand.
ATAAGATTTGCAAAGCGTGATGCATCTTCAAAGGATCTCAGAAAATCAGGGCACAAAAACATGCAACACGCTTAATCATCAGAGGGCGTTCTTCAGGCGGTGAAGGAATTTGGATCATCCCATTTTCGTCGTTTTCAGCAGTGTCAAGTGGGGTACCAACATTTTTTTTTCTTCTTGTGTATGCATAGCCGTGGTCCAAAGAAAATTCCGCACATAAAAAGCAATCCAGGCTGCACAAAGTATTTTCTCATTCACCACTTTGGAGGCCCCAAGAATGAGAGCCATTGGTCACAGGGGGGTTGTTTACACTCTGTACCATTCAGCAGGTGAGATTATACTGGAGAGTGTTTGAAGCACACCATACTACTGTCTCATGCCAGAAAGACACAGTAAAAGCCTCAGTGCAGGCACAGCTGGCCAGCTTTCATGTGCCTCTGGGCTTATGTAAATACCCTCTTTGGGCTGAACATTGGTAAACAGCCTTATCACCTTCCCCACCAGGTTTACACGTTGCACGTCTCACTGTTTTTTTTCACGTTTCTTCAGTGGATGTTAGACAAGCGATCATGTTTGGCCTTTTAACCCACGCAGATCCAAAAGAAAAATTATGCTTGTAGAGGAATTTGTTTTTTTAATTTTTAGCTCTGATTACTCATAACAGTTGAGGTTAAGGAGATTTAAAGCAGCACAGTAATTCAGATTAACTCATTCTAGTATGATAGTATACAGTGTGTGTGACAGGACTTGTAGATAATTTCAGTTAATGAGAAGTGATTTCAATCTGCAGCTCTCAGTGAGGTTTTACCATATATAGTGAGAACAACTACAGTTTACTACAACCTGACTTTTATTGTCATAGCTCAAGCAATGAGCTGAGCTCATTTCACACTGTGCCAGTTTCCCCTTGACAAAATCATCACGGTTCTCATGTTAGACGCTGATATACACGTCAGGGGGTAGATGTAGAACTCGGCTTTAAAAGCTCTTAATTATATTAAGAACAATGTTTTGTACAAACTCAATTATATATTATTCCCTTCAGTCATGCTACTCTCTGATGGACCGCCTGCTGATTTCTTTCAGAGTTGAAACTGATCTCGCTTTCCATTCTTATCAAGAACTCAAATCTAAGTGCATGAATTTTATTTTACAGTTTTTAGATTTAGTCTACAATTATTCAATGTTCACTCACTTTATGAATTCATCTTTATAATTATCTGGTCTACGTTGCAAAGGAATCCACAAGGAGGAATGAAAGAGGCACCATTCTCCCCATCACAAGTCAACATACCATCAAACTGAATCTGAAGCTGTTATTTTAAGTTAAAATAGTTACATACTGTTGCTTTAAGTAGGTTGACCTGTAGCTTAACTCGTTAACTTGGCATCCATCCAATGATTCTGAGTCAGGTTTTCAATAATTGCGTCCTCGTCTTAAAAACAAATCATATTAAACTGCTGTAATCTCCATCATTAGTGAGGCCTGATCTAGGATTCTGTGTCCGTTTGAGAAATGGTTCCTCAGGCTGTTAAACAGTCACTTCAGCTGTGTGCTACTGTAACTTTCCCTCACACTGACTTTAGACTTTAATATAAAAATCATTAATTAAGCCAATCTACAAGTTAATGAATGGCCATTGGATCCCTCAGAGGATTTAACTTTGGTTATTGATCATCGGCGCAGAATTGTAGCATTGTCATCATTAGGCAAGGCGGTAATTTATTCCATTAGACACTGGAATGTCATTACACATCCACACTGTGTGACTAACGGGAAAATTAGCATTCTTGAAGCTTCAACACATGCCTCTCTCTACTGATCAGCAAATGTTTGCCAATTACTAAACTTGTCTCTGTCATGCTATGCCTCTGTCATTAACCATATAAACAGCGGAGTGAGGCTTTTCATATAACAGAGGAATCAAACCCCCCATTAAGACTGTAATCACTGCCTCAATGTGCTCAGTGTACGGTCTTTTAGTTGTATTGGATAGCCAGAATAAACCATCATGACTTATTCTGTGGTAAACAACACACACACAGATCTGAGCCACATCAGGTCACATAGATATGAAACAACGAAATGTCTAAAATACCTTCAGTCAGTCTTTTGAAGTCGGAGTTGTAGTTCCCACACGGTATCTTTGTAGTTAGCTGATTTGTACTGAGGAGATGTTTGTGAACGATTCCTAAGCCTGTGGGATAGGTATGTTGGAGTGGCTCCTCTTGATTTCTTTTCCTCTGAATACAATGAATCCTTAATTCTATACTGATCTGTTGATATGTTGTCATTAAGGCTTTTTACAGTGGCGGGTTCTTTGGGACAGTTTAACTAAGACTCAGTGGTTTCCCTCGTAGCCCTAAAGCAAAGACAAGACGATGACAAATCGTACTGTTTTCACATCTATACCACACAGTTTCTTTGCAGAGATTGTTTAAAAATGAACAAAATTGTGATCCTGTAATCGACTAATTAAAACAGAATAACAGACATTTCACTCTTCAAATGAGATAGAGACGAATGCAGTTTTTTCCAGTTTTTTTGTCACTCCCCAGTAAGTGATGTGGGAATTCTGACAGCTTTCATGTGCCACATTTGTTTTCTCATAAACCTGTCGTGTGTGTGTGAATAAGACGTTGGTTTGATGCTTTGTGATGTTTGCACCTTCGGAGCCTTTCTATCAGCTCTTCACTCTCTCTAAATCTCTCTCTCGCAGATGAGGGCAGATGTGCTCATTTCTCTTCTGTCAATCCCAATACAATATGACTGAATTAGCCAAAGGTCACAGTGATATATTCTCCACTTCTTTCTGACCCATCTTTAATTTTTTGAAACAGATAAATGAGTTAAATTGACTATTATAACCATGTTATCATAAAATGTAACGTCTCAGGTTTGTCGGGTCACATTTTGTCATAACAATCAGATTTCTTTTGATTTTGCTCTTCATTTTATGAAAAATATGTACCTGTCTAACCCTATAAAAAACTGTTATTTTTAATGATGTTCTTCCAGTTCCAGTTAGTTTAACTGTACTTGACAGCCAGCTGCTTTTTGTCCTGTATAAGGCAGTGCATTATATACAGCATGAAATACAAAGCTCTCAGAAAAACATCTCAAACAGTGTACGAAATGAAAAGAGAGGAAAACAACTTCAACATAACAGCAAACTATTTAGCTTTAAAGTACGATAAAAACATGCACATGCACCTTTTTATCTTTTTCACAGTTTCCTATCACCAGTGTGACCTCAGTGAAGACTAAACTTGAAATGATTGAGTCATAATATCATCTGAAAGAATGCAGCAGCTGTTTGACGTACAGTAAATAGGTTAGCTGAATCTGCAGCTTGGCTCCTGCTGTGCTTGTCTGGCACACACTCACAGAAAGTATATCAGAATACACATGACTTCAACTGCCAAAGCTTTGAGGGCCAACAAGCATTAAAATAGAATCATTGCTTTACTTTTGTGTGTCATTAGATTTTACATTCTCAAGGCTTGTCTCACCAGTATATTTTAATACTTTTCTAGTATTATCACAAAGACTTTGCCTGTAGCATACTACATTAATCTCTTTATCTCTTGTTGTGTGCAGATATACACATGCAGAGGGGTGTTAGGGTTTATCTCTGACCTTGTATCTTGTCTGTATTTCCAAAAAGTTGGGAGTTTTCACATCATGGCTTCCTCTGTCAGCGTTGACAGCATGTCAGTCATTATGCAGTGTCTCCCTGATATGTGAAAAGCAGGAAGGTCAAGTGAGAGATTGATGGAAATCAATTTTCATTTCCTCTTCTCTGCTCTTGCCACCAGATAGATTATATCCATACAGGACTAACATTTGATGAAGAAGCTTTCAAAAACAGGTTAATCACACACTGAGACACAGTGAGACTGATGTTATGTGTGAAACGTCCTTGTAATTTATGAATGAATAAAGAATGTCAGTGTCTATTCAACCAAACATTATTTTGTTTAGTAAAAGCCAGTTGTTTCATACTATTGTTCCCATTAAAAAAGCAACAGGTAAACTGAACCAAAGTCTGCAGGTGAATGTATAATAACTCACCAAGTATTTCAGGTGTAGTATTGCATATTTCATGTGCAGCGTTACATCATCCCAACCTTCACACACAGCTTGTTAAATTTCATTTTCTAATTTTGGAGCTCATGTACGGCTGTGCTCACGAGCACTTCGCATTGCCTTAATACAGCAGCTTAGATTGTAATTATCCACATGGAAAGGTTATTGGACTGGCGTCTGTCAAGGCTTCTTGCTCGGACCAAGAACGTAGATTTCATATCGCCAAACATGTCGAATTAAAATTTGATATTGGTTTGGGGATTTCACAGGATGATGCCCTTGTAATCTAAGTCTGCCCGAGGGCTTCCTATCAATCTCAGAGTTGAATTAATGTATGGGGAGATGAGGATAGTAATGACTTTTCTGTGTAATCTGGGATATTGCCTCTGTGCAGGTTCCATATTAAACGCTCCTGTGTTTTCATTGTTCCTGTCTGACGTTCAGATGGAGAAATCATGGGGTGAACTGAATGGACAAAACAGAATTTACTAACGTGTGATTCACTTTTTCAAATTAAAATTTTCTCTTAAAGTTGTGGAAATTAGGCATGAAATTGACAGTATGTGCAGTATCAGGGGAACTAGAAACCTGAACTCAAGTAAAAGTACTTCACCCAAGGTACACGTCCACGTAAATAAAAGTAAAATTTAAGTAAAACTGAGCTACTTTCTTCAGTATAGTCTGACAAGAATGAACCAGAAAAGACAACAAAACAATATTAAGCCTTTTTAATCAATTACATGATTATTAGTATTATTATATCATTATTGTTGTTTTTTTAACAGTTGCCAGGTGACACAAAATTTAAAAAAAATCCTGGAAACCCAATTTTTTTGCTCAGGTATGAACATTTTCACTCATTTTTTAAACATTTTTACTCCATCTACGGTGAATTAGTGCCCACTCCAACATTAATCTCCTGCTCTGGCCATTATTAGTTTGAACGTGCAGAATTGCATCCATCTCTGAAGATTTGATTGGTGGTGAGAGATGACAGGCGGCGTAAACTCATCCACACATCACGTCATCTTAGATATTTTTGTGGAAGATTGGATTTTACTGTTTATTTCTCGTAATGAAGAGTCGTTTATGTCCTTCCAATCAATCACATGCGTGCACACAGATCTTCTCACTAACATGTTTGTGTTATCAGCATCACCATTAAAATCTCATTTTCACAGCTTTAACAATCTGCTAATCATCCCAACACTGATTGGATTCCACATCATCAACACCTCAAGACATTTAAGCCTCATATCTCAAAAGGTTCAGTCACATTATCCTAACGTTCTCAGATCGCGTGAACAGATATGTCATAACCATGTTTTTAGAACACACTCAAATTGTCATTGAGCTGAAGAGGTTGTGTCAGTGTGTTTACCTGCGTTAGAGACAAATCTCATGCATATTCAGGAGTTTGGGAGAGAAAGGTTGACTAAATATGAAAGAAAAAAAACAGATTAAGAGAAAAGTAATAGCTGCTATTTGCATAATCTTAGCGCGGACGCATTAAGATGGTGAACTTACTCAGAGCACAGGCAGCATTTTTCAAAGCTTCCCTAACACTGCCTCTCTTTATTATAGGAGGCCGAGCACTTCCTACCTCAACACAGTGTTTTTGTTTTTTTTTTTCCCACCAAGAACCTTTTAAAGGTTTTTTTTTTTCCCTGACAACTACAAAGCACAAAACTGCATAAATGAAGTGTTTCAGAGACCCTCTGTGCTACTGATGTAACCGTTAAAGTGTTATTTCCACATTGTGTTAAATCTTTCTATCAGCTTGCTTCCTGATAAATAAATAAATACCTGTTGTGGCTTGTTGTGAAATATAGCTCTCAGCTTTACGTAAAGGGGGGGGGGAGTAAACACTATCTCTCTCCACTTGCAGTTTTATTTGCTTTTCTTGATTGAGTAAAGTGCACTTTTAAGCCGCCTGGAGTGGATGTGCCACCTACTGCAGCTCCCAATTTGTCCCTGTATTTGTGGCACTGTAGGATTTATGAGTTCAGTCTGTATCAGAAAGGTTTTGGCGCAGGAGTTTTTGGACAGCCGCCTTCTTCTACACCAAGGAATGATCATTTCTAATATGCTGGGTGTGGATTCGCTGACAGCACTGATGAAAGTTTTATTGGATATGTTATGGCTGTAACTGCCTGCTTATGGATTAAGGAGAATATTCAACGTGTCAAGCCACTGGCTATTGTTTAAAGCTCTTAAGAGTGTTTTCTCTCCTTCTCTCTGGTGGGAACTTTGAAGTTTCGGATCTTTTTACATGACACTGAACTGCACTGTGAGTTAAACAGCAGCTCGCCGACCACTTATTGACTCAAGCCGCTTTATATGAAGGCTGATAATTGAAATCACAAAGCGCTAAAAACATGTTAAATCTAGCAACACTTCAAAGCACTGGTGAAAACATAGGTGGTAGTTAAGAGGACGTGTCTCAGGATACCCCCTCAACGTACACCATGAGCGTCCAGCCCACTGGGAGACATGTATGTTAGTCTTTGAAGCTACCAGCAACACCTTCAAAGCCGTGGTTCCCCTTTGAAGATTTCCCTTTTCCCTCCTGTGGATGACATGTCTTTATTCAGATGAGGAACCTAAGTATGTTAATACACATGTATATCAGGAATGTGGTAGCTTGGTGTTGGCATCACTAGGATGTACGGTATTTGATGGATCATGAACTCACCTCGTCTTCGGATGGCTGTAGTCTGTGGTTCGGTTTCACTGCTCAGGTCTAGAGTGAATTCATGGTGTCCAGATGATATATCCTAATGACTGGATAGATCACTGTGACACATTCATGTCCTCCTCAGGATCAGTTGTCACCTTGATGATGGATTAACCTCTCTCCTCCACATGAATACTTTTATTTCTGACCTGCAAAGCAAATAGAGATAGAGATAAAAAAAAATAAAAATAAATAAAATAATAAATAAAAAATAAGAGATAAAATTCTAATAAGCTAAAATTAGATGTGTTAGCATTTCACTAGACTCTGTTCTAATGTAAATAAATGAAAACCAAAGGGAATTCCACTTAATGAAGCTGCTTCTATTTCCTCTGTCCTTGTCCTTCAGAGGAACTCGGCACCTCCCCAGGATAATTACACAGAGTTAAATGCTCACACTGTATTCACCATCCTGCAGCAGAGACAGCACCCTTTACCTTTTGACCCCTGGAAGAATGGAAATACGCAGAAAGAGATTGTAATTACATGAATTGACAAACAGTGATTTGGACCTTAAATCTGTTACCAGGCCATGACTCCATTATCCAAGGAGTGGGGGTACTTAATTGTTATTGCTTTGGTAGTTTGCATTCCCATTATGTCTGGTTTCTTTGCTGCTTATCTCTTAATTGTGCTTTTGATGTTAATCAGATCGGAAATTTTCATTTGCTGCAGTGCCGGGATGGACCTCCATTGATTGGTGTTCCTTCAGTTGTCACCCGGCCCAGTGATACTTCAAAATTGTATCTTTAATGCAATCTTGCCCAGAGTGATACGGTTATGCATTTAAATGAAAAACAGAGAGAAAACAACAATTCACAGGCAGGGCTGCGAGTGAAGTCTGTAGCTTATGAGCTTAGCTGTACTGTATATGCAAATATGATCAAGTCCAGGTTATTTGAATTGTAGCTCCACTGCAATCTGAACACCAACTGTAAAGAAGATAAAGGTATTCTCAGAGTACTCCTCTATATGATGTGAAGGCCTCTTACTGTCAAAACTGAGAGAGCATGAACACACTGTAGCTTTAATCAAACGATCTTTTTAACAATGTTGTCGTCATGAAGGTGAAACATGAATTTTTCACCTCCCAACATCTGCTGTTTGTAATCCTGTTCTATAAATAATAAGAATAAATTAGTGTAAAAATTTTGAACACCATTAAGTTAATTGTGATGTTATTAATGATGCATCATTAAGTTAATAGTTTTTTTTATTAATTTTTGCTCAGGAGCTCTGATTACCAACAGGTCTCTCCCTGCATGAGAGTGCATTTAATGTATTGTTAATTAAAAAAAGATATTGCAGTATTACAATTACTGTATGATTACACAGTAAGTACTACAAGTACTGTTGCTACCAACAGTAAAATCACAGCAAGTTGTATTAACTTCTGATTTAACAAATTATTTATACTGTGTGTTTTTGTTTGTTTTTTTTTTTGGCAGGAACAGAAACTTCCTGTCAGAATTTACGGCGTTCCTCTTTTGATTATTACTTAGTAGAATACAATGTTTAGCTTTTATTTAATGTATTTGTAATAACAGATGTGCTGTAGACTACAAATAGAAAAATCTGGGGGTGTTGAGTTTACCAGACCTCTGGAGCCCACTCCTCATCTCTGCATGAGCCTAGAGGCTCCAGGCCACATTAGCCACAACAAGCATAATGGAACCAAATATCTGAATGAACTGTTGCATTGTGGGTAGAGCAGGTGCCAGGTTTTGAGATTGTGTGAAGTAAAAAAGACAATAACTCTTTTTCTAGGTTTTTCCTACTTTTACTGAGTAACCCTGGTCTTTAATATGTTTTATAGCAAAATATTTCACATCATAGTGATGATACCTGAACATTTTACAGCTTTTATATGATATCTTTAAATAATACCACAAAAAGTGGCAGTATAGAGGGATGTTACTCTGAAGATTGCCTGTTCAGTATTAAATATTCAGTGCATTGCATCAAACACATCAATATAATGTTTGTGTTTTGCATTTGAAGTTGAAAGAATATTTACCTCAGCTGAAGTTTAGCAGAGATGCTGCGTGCGAGGTAAAGAAATCAAAGCATGGGAAAACAGACCATCTTCCCCGTGCCTCCCGGGGGCCCCGGGGCAGATGCTTCGTTTACAAAAATAGATGATTCCTCACTCAACCTGGTACAGATTGTTTAGCAGGAAAAAAAATGGCTTCAAAAAACTCTGGCATTAGCTGAAAGGGTGAAATACAAAGACTTGTGTGGCTTCTTCTTTTGAGGAAATCTGTTAAGGTTGGTTTGGTGTGTATATTCTCTCTATAAAAGAGCAATTCTCCAGTTATAATTACTATTAATAAGCCGGCTTTGCACATAGTTAATCAGGTGTAAAATTAGGTAAACACAAGACAACACCTCTGGAGCTGCTGCACATCCCTTTTGCTTACATGTAGGGATATTACTTCAGACTGTGTGTAATTAGGCAGGTGGCTGTACAGTTCATGTTATGGGTGTGTGATGGGACCCGTTCCCAGCTAACACTACACAAATCAGACAGATGGACTATGGCCAAGTTTGAAAGTTGTGTTATATCGCGCACACACACACACAAACTGAAGAATGTGAGCAGACTGTTCACATTAGTGGTGCAACCAGTGCTCTCCCACACCTGCTCATGAGCCGTGGAAAAATGAGTGGAGGAGACATTCAGGCTAGATGCCTCTTGACTTATGCATGGTTTTTATAAGTGGTGGTGGTGGTGTGCTCACTGCTTGGAATAATTGTAAAATGAGCAAGTCTTGTTATAGCAGCCGTCTGATGCGTATTACCATCGACATTTCTCGTTGGTGTATCATTTATGCGATGCAAAGTTGGAGCTCATCCAGTAACAGATATGAACTCTGCTATTCAGGGATGCATATCATTTGAAGCAAGCACCAAGGTCTTCAATATTTTATAAAATCTAGGCGTTTCAGATATTTTACTTAACTTCTTGCAGCAACATGAGACGTACGGGGCATGTCAGTGAATGTTTTTCTGTGTGTGAGGCCATATTTTATGGGTGCATACTTGGGGACTCTCTATCTCTCTCTATTATGTGAGAACTTTTCATTTCATGCTGTCCTCAGTCTCACCTCTTGTGTCCTCTCCCTCTCTGTGAATGATATATTTGAGTTTTGCCTCTTGTGCGCAGGTGTAGTCTGTCCTCTTTCCAGGTCATGGTAGTACAGAGGAGGCTGTGTGGCTCAGGTCAGCTCTGTCTCCCAGAGACATTCATGTTCTACAATTTAAGGCAGCAAATATATGTTGATGGAAACGTCATGTCGCCCACATTACAGTGTTTTACTTGGCTTCCTATGTCCACCTCTGCAATTCAATAGGAGCTTGGAGCAGAGCATTATGAAACTTTTTTAAACTCACTGAAGTTTAATACCAAGGTTACAACCTCTCCCTAACTTTTGCAACAAAAAGCACATGACACGATGATTTTATCAACATTTAACCAAAACTGCCATCTTTTCCCATCGTCAGAGGAATAGTTGAACATTTTGGGAAATACACTCCTGTGTTTTCTTGCCAAGAGCTAGATGAAAACATCGATACCAGTCAAAAGTCTGCGCTGGAAATATAAAGCTAGAGACAGCAGCCACATAAGCTCAGGGCAAAGAGTTGGAACAGGGGGGAACAGCGAGCCTCCTGGGCACCTCCCATCGGAGGTCTTTTGGGCATCTGCAACTTGTAGAAGAAAAATATTTTTCACAATGAAAATCAGACTAAAACTGGATAAAAAGTAACCTTTGAAAACAGGAGCCGTGACATTTCTCAACAACTATAAACTAAACAAAGTGGGAGACTTTATTGTGCATGGATCTGCGCAGTAACAGAGTGTGTTGTAACTGGAGGGAAAGCGTCAGTTCCCGGAGAGGGATGCGACTGCTGCATTTGAGAACACAGAGGACCAACCAGCATCCTTTGACCCACCTCAGTCAGAGTGATTGTGATGCCTTTATTTGCGGTGCAAAAGCTCCTTTCAAAAAAATTTTCATCGCTTTTTCGACATGTAAAAAATCACGTTCTGTATGGAAGTTGTCATAACAGCTCTAAAAAATAAACTGACATATGAATTAATCACACAAAAAAACGCCCTCCGTGTCAGTAGGCCTTAAATCGTCCTTTACGTGTTCCCTGCAGAAGAATCACTACATTATCTGACCTTGTAGCCGTCGCTCAAGCTAAACCCATTAGTGTTTCAGTAAACAAGTTGGTGAAATCCATGATTCGCTGCTCTGCAGTGGAGAGTTCAGGTGGCTGCGGTAACGCTGTCTGAGCAGCAAGGACAGAGAGTGAGTGGTTTTATTCAAACGGTGAGAATTTCTAAAGATGGCTGGGTTCAGTGGAGTCAGTCTGCAGAGAGGGACGTGGACCCTGTGTGAGGGAACAAGTGGACACTCCTCCACTAAACACCAATGTCTGTGTTCGACTGAAACTGAAACTACACCAGAAAATCTGGCACTGGTTGCCGGGCAACCTCAGTGACGACAACAACCTGCTGTATCGCACCAGTTTCATTGTAAAGTGTTTTCTCTTATTCCCTGATCCATATGACAAATGTAATCATTAGTCTTTGTTGTCTTGCCGTTATTGTCCCTCCTCTAAATATAAAAAGGCTATTATAATTGTCTCTTTGAGGCTAAACCAAAAGCAGATTTTCCAAAATGAGCTTAGTATTTCATCATATACCATCTGTGTTTCATTCAACAAAGGAAATGAGCTGTCAAGACTCTGCCCGTTAAGAAGAGAATAGCCCACACCTCCCTCAGATGCCATTTGAAATCCTCTGGAAAGGCTCGGGTTGCAGTAAAGAGCTTCTCCATCCCCTCCCTATGTGCTACCACTAATGATGGAGATGAGAAGTGTCGGGGCGATCGTCCCACACTCCCCCAGCAGAATTAGCATTAGCATAATGGGCTTTTTAACACGGCACCTTACCTGCCACAAGACCCTCCGGAAGCTAGCTGTCCAGAGCCATTAGTGGCTAACTGGCAGTGAGCCAGTGCTCACCTTTCAATTCAAAACAGAGGGCAGCAGAGGGGGTGGAACAAAGGAAGAGGTCATCAATTTTTCATGCCGAGAGTGAGTTTATCAATCTGGAAAAACAGGATAATGAAAGAAATGGAGCATTACAGAAGGAGAAAGGCATTCACACTCAAATCTCGAACATAACACGCATCAATTTTTCATCAACCTTTAGGCGGCAAATTGCTTGAACCAGTGGTTTTTTAATTATAAAGATTCTCAGGGCTTCTCTAACCTAAGAGGAAAGACACAGAAAAAAACATTTTAACGCGCTATGTAAAGGAAGTCAATATGATACAGAGCAAAACTGTACATTATCCAAACAAACAAATTTAGGAATAATATCTTCATTGCCTCAGTTGCTGTTTCATTGCTTTTGCTTCAATACAGAGAAGTGTACAGAATATGATGCAACAAGGAGTTTGCACTAAAATACTGTAAACTCATAAAAAGAAAGCCTCCATAAATGAAAATCCCTGCCTTCTTGGTGCCTGTTTGTAATTTAATACATGAAAGAGACTCATAGACAAAATTTACATACGACACACTGTTAACTTAATGGTGGCAATTGCATGTAAATGTAAGGATGACCTGGTGGCAGTTTGAGTGATGAAAGGATAAACTGTAGAGATAATGGACGGATGGAAACTTGATAGCGACGCAGTGATCAGATTTGAAGTTGTAGAGGATGGAAGCACCATTATTTTTACCGTCAATTTTAAGCATTAATGTCCATGAGAAGTTTAAAGACATCAGTTAATCTGAGGATTGATGACTGTCTTGTTTTGTGGGTTTGATCTCTGTACTATTACTGATTGTTTTCAAAAACTCATTAAATAAACCTGCTCCCTGAAGGAATGTAACATATGGGCATTCATGGTGAGAGGAAATGTAGAAGTGCACAGGTATTATCTTTGACAGCTTGTTTCAGATAGCTCATATTCTGTATTACAGCTGGACCACCGTCCCAAACTACTGCCAAAATCTGTTTAGGTTGGCAGCACTGTGGGCTCTCCTTAGAAGTGTGCAGAGCTGACTTTGCCAACAATAATTAACAATAATTTAGACTCATTCAGTATCAGTCTATGCTACATGTGCTTGACTCGACCATACAGACACATGGGTTGTAGTCTGGTTGCGCCCTCACATGAATTGTATTACCCTCACAACGTCATGGACCGTTTTCATTCCGACACCTTGGCAGAGGATAGTTCGTATGAAAACTGTTCACAGCAACATATGTGGATCACCCTGAGAGAAATACTCGACTGATACAACTGTGGTAGTTAAATCTTTGGAAGATTTTTCTTTCACACGAGTAATATATACAGAAACCTGGGGAAGTGGCTGCTTTTATCAAAAGTGTGAGAGTTAATAAGATCAGCCTTTAACAAACCAAGTAGCTCCTCTTATAAACCCTGAAACATACTGCTGTATAAACCTCATCTTTGCATGGTTTGTCCAAGAGGGTAAGTGTCCGAGAGTGCAGCATCTGCCTCTCCTCACCTGCTGCTGTAATGAGATCATTACTGTCCCTTAAAGCCAGGAAGCAGAAAACAGACACTGTAAAGACAGTTGGCGAGGACAGCAATTGTGCTTGGTGTTTATTCCCCAGTCGGTCATAAACAGGGAAAATAATCCCATTCCACACGAGAAAACAAACCTTTGGCAAGCTGCACGAAGGTAAGATGTGTGCTTTACTGAAAATGATTGATGATGATGATACTGTATAATTGGTTGACCGGCCTCTGTTGTTGATCAAATACTAACAAGTTATCTTACCTTAAGAAAAGAAAAGATTGTTATTTGGGTTGAATGTACGTCCTTAAGGTTAGAGGATGTTTGCTGTCATGGTTACAGCAATAAACATGCAGTTAAGGTTGTGGCACAGTCCTGGATAAAACAAACAAGGATGAGTCTGTTTCGCCTTGCCTTCTTTGCTCCTGTCATACTCACCATGGCCACTAGAGGTCGCCTAACAATGAAATGCCACTTCTGGATCGTAATCCAGACGCAGGATGCCATGATCACACTTTGTATTAACATGCACCATAATAATTATCTAATTATTATATATTTCCTTGTGCATGTGGGTCACACAAACCCAGATTTACTGTATTTATTTGCCACAGGAAGAAACACAGAGATAAAACAGCTGGAATATTTTCCAGGTAAGCAAGGTTAGTCCATTGACTGATGACAAAATACTTTTTGCCAGGTTAACACCCCAAAGAATTTCCCTTCCACTTTGAGCAATGTGGCAGACTGCAGTTGAGGACGGGGCAATGAAGCTTGGTGCTCTAGAAATACGTAAAGCGACGGGGGACAAAATTGCCCAAAGGCTTCACCTTGTAAAAAAAACTGTTTTGTGTTTCTGTCCCATCTCGTAGTCGCTGTGTGTGTTTGTGTTTGTGTGGGTGTGTGTATGCTGATATAAATAAAACCGTAAGCTTCCTGCGTGGTGGCTGTACGCTGGCGATATGTATCGTAAAATTCATCCTGACACCAGTCACTGCTTCACCTTCCCTTGACCTGTCCTTTCTTTTGGTATTTCTGTAGTTTTCCTAAAGACAACATTTCCACAAGGCACTCTCTCAGCTCAGCTCATGACACCAGCTCCCCTACATTTCTCTTCTCCTTGTCATGTGTGGACAGTGAAAGGTAACATTTATTTTTAGCCTTTTCTTTCAGAGGTGCCATCCCCAACAGATAATGAGAGCCTGGTGCTCATTACCGTCATTGGAAGATAGTGAACTGTCACGTATGGCTGAGACAAATGTGGAGCAGCCCCCCCACTGTCTCCCAAATGAAAATAATTACACTCCAGAGCCCCCTCACCTTGTTCTCATTACTCACTGGGTGCAAGGTTCCAGCACGACTCAGACACAAGGCATATAAAATAGAAATTACAGCAGAGTACAGACAGGATGGGTACCATCTTCTTACCATTTGGTTAGCATGTTTAAAGAACTTTGAAGATTAGCTCAGTGCAGTGAGAAGTGAAAATAAAAAGAGATAGAAATGAGAGGATATGTCTGTTGAAGATGATAAATAGGTGATTGCCCACGTAATTAGAAACTGTCCAGACATTTGCCAACAATGCTCATGTATGCACTGAGAGAAACATAATTAACCTTTTCAGGCATCAGAGAGAATGTGCACATTATAAAGTACTACTATAAAAATAAAAGAAGTGGAAAGAATTTCCTGGAAAGAATTGGGCAGTGTAGTATTTAGCAAGAGAGAAACAGGATACAAAAAGCTTTGGCTACACAGACAATGCTCGGGCACTGGAAACCTTTACAGAGATGCTGTGAAAAGCAGCTTGGCTGCACATGCTGAAAAAGTGATATTTATTTATATGACCACTGAATGGTATTTTACCTGGAACATACAACATGCTGTGGTATGGATGGAGGTGAGCTACACAGATATTAGGATTCTGAACAGTCTACTACAACACACAAATTATTCACAAAAATCAACCAAATGTAATTTACTGCAGAACAGTTGTATCTTCCCACATCATAATAATACTGATAAGAGGACCGAATGATGCACCCCTGTTTCCATTCTCCCTGACTGACCATCTGAAGCCACACTGAGTGGGCATGATGATAAATCTGTAAACAAAGATAAACCACAAATCACAACTGGTGTATTCACTTATTAAAACCTGACAAATTGATAGAAACATTTGACTTAGATACTGATGATATAACACAATGATAACCATCTAACCATCTAACCTACACAGATTATCGTGCTCCGAGGAGCATAAAGAAAACAGATCCTTACAAAATGTATATTACTAATGAAATCTAATACTGTAAATAATAGCACATGAATATATTCCACACAGTTATTAGAATTATACATAGATTAAAGTCTTATCGTTTGATGCCAGTCCAAAAGGAAATGATCTCCAAAGTGGCAGAATAATTTCCTGTATCGTTGAAAGGGTTCTTGCACCGATGGCTCATTGATAAAATGTGGGATACCATGGAATATATTTTAAAAATGTGGTTACATTAACATAATCTGCCAGTGGCTTGGTTTCTCATCATCACAGCAGAGCTCGAATAAAATAAACACAAAGTCCTGACACCACAGTGAGTGTTCTTTTTTAGTTTCCTTAACAATGGACGGTAAAAGCCAATTATTTTAATACAAAGATATTCATCCCATTCAGAACTTGTCAAGGGAAACACAGCTACCACCACTGAGAGAAAAGACGGGAAAAAGAAGAGACAAGCCATCTTAAACCTCAACAGCTATTTTCCCAGAACCCTCTCTCCCAAGCAAAGTGAACTTGAGCATCAAATATTGAGCACCTTTCTGAAGATGTCCTGGTGGGTATTTTTTGCCACCATTAGAGCTACCTAAGTGGCAAAGGTCAAAACACATTAAGAACCACGCCAGTCCTTATGCTGTCACCGCAGCCTGCCACTGAAAATTTTTCTTTTAAGAAAATGCACCTGTCCTGTGTCCCCTGAATTTAAAAAGGATTTAAACCCACTGGGACTGAAACCTTTGTCTCTTATTCTGCCATCCAGCTGTCAAAAGCAGAGGGAATCATTTATTCTTAGTGAAAAATGGGCCCTCAGCTGAGTGTAGCAGACTCATGAGTTATTAAGCAAAGGATCCATTGATTATTGATTGCAGATCTTTTCGCACTTTAACGTCACAAGAAGTTGAAGTGTGGAGATTCTGGGTCATTGTAGCTCTCGAGAGCTTCACTTTGATGATTGGATTCATAAACATAAGACACTGCAAATAGAATAACTTATATTGCATGATTATGACATTAAAAACAAAAAAGGTTTGGAACCAGACAGGTTTGTGGCAGAGAGATGTCCATCTTCTCAACATGGTTGGCATTTCACAGACCATGTCTGTGCAACATTAGCTAATTAAATCTGTCACCCAAAATCAGCCCTGAATTTGGAATTGGAATTAATAATTTAAAATACACATCTTAATGGTGAATCAGTATATTTAGTTGACTAAATTTGTCACATCAGTTTAAACAGGTTCGAGGTTTTCAGTGCAGAGAATGATCTTAAAGCCTCCTGACATTAACAACAAACCACATTAGCTTCCATGCTATAGTAACTGCTAACTTCCATGCTATAGTAAATGCTAACATCAGTTTGCAGGCCAGGTAGCTAATTGTGATGCAGAGGGTACTTATATGCTAGCATGAATGCTAGCAGATTGGTGAGGCTACTTTGGCAAGGAGCACTTTGAGTTAGCATTGACAAGCTAGCACACTCATTGTTAATGGTAGCATGTTAACATTAACTAATTAGCACTGAAGACAAAGTGCAACTGGGACAGGAATGTCATTAGTTTTCACATCATTAAGATGCATCATCTTGGTACCATGACTGTTTGCACAAAACTGTATCCCAAGTACATTTCTAAAATATTAAAATACTGACTTGGTGGTGGCAGAATTGCTGAACAGTCAGGGGATCCACAAAGTCATTGTTGTCCTCTAAACACCATCTGTAAATTCAACAGTTGACTAAAAGCTAGAGATGTGAATTAGTTTTTGGCCAAACGACTGAGCAAACACACAAGCTTCCACTGCTGCCATTTCTAGAGCCACACCACTAGCGTTGCTAAAATAATTGTTTAGATTGCTGTCTCCTCTTTGGTCCAACACAAAATGTTTCTTCCCATTTTGCAAAGTAAGTGTAACCGCTTCGAGGCAGACTGACTGGCCCGGACAGCGGGTAAACAGACACTGTGAGGCATGGGGGATGTGCTTGAAGTGCCAGCTGGAGGCAGAGAGGAAAATAGTCCCCTCCTGCCATGCCGGCTCAGACACCTGTCCCCAGCCAGATTAATTGGCTCAGTACAGGTTAAAGTGCACACACTCAGTGACAGAGAGAGAGAAGGAGAGTGAGGTAGACAGAGCAGGAAAAGAGCTATCTAAGGACACGCACATGGTCACTCTCATTTCCATTCCATCCAAGTCTGTTTATTTTATAGCCTGTATTCAGAATGTGTGTGGTAAAGTGGGGCTGATATATGTACATAGATGAATAGTGTGAATTTGATGATGGTTTCTAGACTGTGTGAAACGCCTGTGCCAATAAATGTGTGAAAATACTATTGCCTCTCTGCACCTGTGCCAGCAAGCTCTGTAAAATGGCACTCAGGTGGCTTTGTGGTGCATTTATTGACACTGAGAGTGAGATTTTATTTTGCTTCACCAAAATGCATTGCAGGCTAACGACAAGGATAGTTCAACCTTGATTATGGAGCCAAGCACTTGTGGTCTATATTGTCTTTACACTTTACACAAAACAAAGAAATGTGTTAAAAATACAAAGGAGAAAAAAAAATCCATTAAATTAACAGACAAGAAATGAGTTAGTCCAGTTACAATGCAGTAAATTAATTAATTATGAATTCAAGAAACAGGTACATTTTTAATTTAGACAGTTAAGCAGCTAAAACTGGGATGCATTCAAAACCACCAGGAAATTTCAGCTATTGTGAATGAATGGATCTTGCATTCAGTTCTCATAAAACATCCATGCTTCATGTTTATAAATGTGGTCATAGACCATGAAATGCAAAATGGTGCATTATTTCATTTTTCTAAAGTAACCTGAGGTAGTCTGACTTCCTCCTTTGCGCCTGTCATAACAACCTGACAGACAACTCATGGGATTTTTTAAAATTATTTTTTACAAGAGGAAAGTCTTGAGAAATTTCTACCACAAGTTCTGTTTATATGAGTGGTTCCTGCATGAGTCCCCATGTATTTTTTCTTGCGTCAGTCCCTGGAGTAATCTTTAAAATGTACTGTGTGTTCGGATGGTCTGGCAGTTCAGGTACAGTAGGTTGGTCACTGATGATGTCCGCCCACATTGCTTTGGGGCATGACAGTTCACAAATAACAGGCAGACCACTACACCGCTCGGCTGTCAATGTGTCTACTTGCATCACTCACTCTGAGCAATGAAAGCAACATGGTTATGCAACATGTTGCTCCAGATATATTCCATTCATAGTTAGCCACAATGCTTCAAGTATTTTCACTGCCACAGATAATTAACTGTTAGTTTAAGACCAAATGATGATTTATTGACCCTCTTTGAATTCACAATGCAAGAACCACGACTTAATTTACTTATTTGGGATAATCTGTGATTGTATGAATGAGCTGTAAACTGTTTAACAAGATAAACTATTGGACACAAATGGTGTAGGGTGAAACACACCCTTTGCTTTGTGTAGGGTTAAGTCAGTTGACGTGTAATACTCACTTCAGGATGCTTGGTATGAGCCCAGCTCATCCCGAGTTTGCATCACCAGTGTGTGGGCTCACATGCAAACCAACAGGCATTGGTGTTTTGATGCACGTCATCATGTGCGTTGCTCCTCGGGCTCAGGATGAAGGTGGAAATCCCTCATGAGTGTAACCTGTAGAGACACCGTGAGAGAGAGAAAAGAGAGGAAATAGATAAAAGGTGGTTGGAGGACTGTGAAAAACAAGTTGGGAGAAGAGTATAGAGCCTGTAATTGGAGGCTGAGAGGACTCACTCCAATCAAGTGCAGTCCTTCTGCATGAACTTCAGTTATTATCATAACTTCACATGAATTTAAGGAAAAGCTTCTGGAAAGAATAGCCTTCAAAATTACACCCTGGTGGAGCCTCTTGGTCTTTCATGTCTGAGTTCTGAGCTGCATAGTGGTTGTCTCAGTGCATTTTTAGCCTTAGCCTCGCAGTTTTCCATCTGTTAGATTTCCCTTTGACAGATTTTCTGCCTGAGTCTTGTTTATTTGTAGAACAATTATTAAAGATTGTGACTATAATCTAACACAGAAGTCTTTCAAAGGAGTAAAACTGTTTGCTCCAAGGTCATTATTTGTCCATGTATTATTTTACTGAGGGAGGATTCCTCTCATAACACCAACCAGCTTTCAAGGCTATGTCTTTGTTTTCCCAGGGGGCTCATTATTGTTTTACAGTAGTCTAATGATTGGTAATGAAGAGGAAAAGGATGTGTCAATTAGTAAAAATATAAAAAAGGTCACACAGCTTCATGACATTATAATCATGAAACAAGCACTGGAGTATATGACATGACAGCTGACCTTACTCATTTTATGGTGAGGTTACTGAATTTTATGTCAGTCAATGCGTTAAGAGACTTTTTCTTGCCACGTCAGGCGTCACTCAAAGGTGTTGGCCTGTTGGTCCACCATTTTTGTTCCAGACGGAACGACGACTCATTGATGGGATGGGTCTAGGATAATAGTTGCAACACTAGAAGGCTGATAATTTAAACTTTTAGTGAAATATCTGGACAACTATTGGATGGACTGCAGTTGAATTTAGTACACACATTCTTAGTCTTTGTCATGTTGGAACTTTAGTCGCATGCACTGCACTTTGGCGAGTTACATCCAGTCGCTCCAACTCTTGGATCGTTGGAGCCATGTTAGTTCAGTGGTTAGCATGGACTGCCTTTCAAAGGTAAACTGTAAAGCACTTTGGATAAAAAGAAAATGGAGGTTGTGCATGCATGGCATCCAAAACATTTTATTTGCATTTCACAACTGTTTAAATGATGCACTTTCTGCCTTCTGTTAAACAGTGAAGGCTTCACCACAACTATACATTCAATCACAGCATTGTGCAATTCATATAATTACATTATTCCAATGAAGCATGTCTTAATGTCCTCACATGCACAAACACTAAAGGATCAGACTTGTATGGTTAGATTGAGACATTAGTGTTGATTAATTTTTTCATTAGTGTTCACTGGACAATTGAGACGTTCTAAAGCTCATTTACTCCAACCATTTGACAATAGACTACAATGGTAATGAGATTACATTTGTCAAGAACAATAATTTAAACCAGACCAGGCAGATTTGCTGGGCATGTCTGTTTAAACAGAAGTAACACACAGCTTTTGTCCAGTAGGAATATTCATCAGCAGTGATATGAAAAGGTTGATGAAGATTCTGCTTTGCAAGCAGTCCTCGATCCTCTTCATTTCACCTACTACCTGTAGGTGTTTTATTGTATAATTAGAACGTGGAAACAGATGGCATACCTAACCAGCACGTCTGTTCTTGTTTGTAAATGTAAAACCCCATCATGTTTGATTGAGATGGGCAAATTGTTCCACTGGGTTTCTACAGCAACATTAGGTAGTCTCAAAACTGTACCTCGCTTAAAGTGGTCAACGGTAATACGCACAACAAGGCAGTCATTATTTTTCTAATGAACACTGACTTTTATCTGCTGAAAATCCTTGTGCTGAGAAACACATTCATTTTATGTGATGTTAATAGGTCTTTGTAGAAAAATGATTCATGTCAAATGTGAGTTCAAAGATGAGCATGGCATCTTTTCTGGAGACAAAATTAGCTGTGAATTTCCTTTGCCTTTCTTCTGCTAATCTAATTTGTGTGACAGCACTGTAGAGAGCTGTGTTTTGTAATTAATCTATAGACTGGAATGTAATCGCTATTTCCTTGCATGACAAGCATGCCAGCCCGAGCCATCCAAAGAGAGCAGGTGTGAATCCTGAGCTGAGAAGCTGTTGTATTTCTTATGTCTGTCCATCTGTTTATCTTTTTACTATATCTATCTGTCTGTCTTTATTGATTTATTGACATCAAATGGTTTTGCACACTCTAAGAGCAGTTCAGGGATTTGAGAGCAGTTGAGACCAGTGTCGACGTGTCTTTGTGCTACCTCATTCTCTGCCGTGGTGATGAGGGCGCTGAGCCTGAAAATGAAGGTGAACATCTTTATTTACCAGTGTGTCTAGGTTCTCACCCTCATGCTTGGTCATTAATTTTGGGGGGTAGCGACAGAGAGGAGGACATGGGTGGATAGTAACAAACTGAAATGAGTTCCCTTTGTGGTGTCACAGCTCATAGTAGAGCTGTTGTTACTGCCCTTAAAGGATCAGGTTGAGGTGGTTCAGGCATCTAATAAGGATACCTCCTTAATGTGTCCCTGTGGAGATCCTGGGACAGGCCCTAAAACACACCGGGGGATTACATATCAGGCCTGGGAATGCCTTGTGATCCCTGAGGACTAGCTAACAGAAGGAGCCAGAGAGAAGGGTTATTGGTCTACGTTGCTTGGTCTGCTACCAAACAAGCCCAGTGAAAAAGGTAAAAATAGATGGTGGATTGATGTATGGATGGATTTATGGCTGGTATTACAAATGAAACTATCCAGGATGATGAGCTGCTATGTAAGTAAGTTCATCTCTGACCACATTCAGCAAGGTGAGACTGGTTTTAGCTTGGTGTTGTGTTATTTTTTCAGTCTTAGAAACAGCAACAACTCTCAGTGCTTTCCTGCCGAGTTTCACCTTATTTCCATTTTTAGTCATTGATTAAACAGATGGGTTTCTGCTGTGTATTTGGCATTTGCAGTGGTAGTGGATTTGTTACTGTCTAGAGGACCACAAAGAGTTTTTTGAGACAGCTTTAGCTTTGACAGGTGATGTCTAACGTCTTCTCAGCATCGCTAAATTACTTTGTTCTTCTCACTCGCTTGACCTCACACAAACACATGTACACACACACACACACACACATTGAGTTGCTGTGTTGAATGAAATGTATGTAACATAACAGCTTCTTTTCTCACATGTTTTCATGCTCCGTCAGAGCTCGGCACAGTTGAGCGAACAAACCGTTCGGATTCGTGTTGGGTTGAACTTGACGAGGCTGCTCTTTGATATCTTCAAGAGTTTCTTTGGACAGGTCAAGTTGTAGAGACATACAGTCCTGCTTTGAGCTTATATCTCTGACCTACATTGCTGTGCATCATAGTTAAACAGTTCTAAGGTGCTTTCATATCTAACCTTTTCGGTCCGATCAGAATAAACCCTGGTGTGTTTGCACGGTTCTTTTGGGCTGGTGTGACAGTGTAGAGCTATATGTGGATTTATGTAAATCATTTGGTAACCAGTGAATGAGTTACCTGTCAGTCTGTAGAACTTAATGTTTACTCCTCTTACTGGTTCACCTGCAGCTCTGGAAACTTCAAACCTCATCTCTAATGTAGTTTAGAGTTGTTGCCAGCGTTTTAAATCTTTTACAGCATATGGAAAACATGTTTGCAGCTCTTTTAGATGCTTTGTGGCTGTGCTTGAATATGACAAACCCTTGTTCTTTTTTCTGTCATCATTCGTGTCTCATTTTAAATGTTAGTACAGCTTGTTAACACATTTTTGATCACGTCTACGTCTGCAGACTGTTCATAAGCTGTGATCACATTTCACACTAGTTCCAACACCTAACAACAGAAACAGAAAAATGAGAACGATGTCATGATTTCAGCTGCCTTAAAACACACTACAGATCACAGAGAGCAGGACTGACCTCTCTGATTTCTCTTTACTGTTATTGTCCACCTGGACACAGCAGCTATATGTGGTGCATCTTTGTCCTTGTTATCTTTAGCTGTATCTGTAGAGCACTGAGTAGAACTATACAGAGATTTATTGACAACTGGACTGAAATTCTTTGTACTTTCCCGACATGGCTCTGATTCAGATTGAAATGTTCATACCTGTGGGAGAAGAGTCTCTCTGAGACTGACCGAAGTGGGAAAAATCACGCAGCCTTATGTGGGATTATTTTGCTGTTTATTTTTTTAGACATCTCTCAAGAGACTGAATTTATGTCACGGGGGATTTATGTAGCTGATTTTCAAGCGAGCAAGCTTAATGGATGCCTCCATCATTTTCAGACATTCCACATTACACACTGCACCAATTATCAGCCTTATGGGACAAGTCTGAAAATAATAGTGACATAAAAATGACACTGGCATCATGCCTGCATTAAATCTCTTGAAAATATTCCCAATTCACATCCCCACTGCTAACATTTACATTCTGAACCTCCCCCTTACCCTGTAAAGATTACCTCTGGCCACTAACCTTTGACCTGAAGGCAGTAAAGGTGGCTGGGGATAGACCTTGGACAGGCCCAGAAGCGGGAAGCCAGGCAATAGTAGAGGGGTTGGGGATGAGGGTGCCCCTGAGCTGACCCAGAACGCGTTGGTCTACCTCAGAATCCCCAAGAAAGAATTAGAAGAAGAAGATAGGAAGAAGGGCTCAGTTGGCTACTTTGCTTAATGTACTATCACTGTGACCCAACCCAGTTAAGTCTGGGTCAGTGTGCAGCATGGTGGAATTATATCAGAATACACTGCAGAAAAATCCCCAGACACGGCCCTGGCCCGAGGATGAGCTGGAGGAAACTGTGGGGGAAAAGAACATTAAGAAGCTGCAGTGCAACCCTGACCAGGACAAACCACTCCAAAATGGATATATAGGTTGATGTCCTCAATTCAGTTTCAGCAACATGGGCATATTGTTGTGCAATATAATAAAATCTACATCTTGGCTGGTAGTCAAACAGACGCATATGCACAGGGAGTACAGCCAGATATTCACAAACCTCTACAAAGCAAGGGGAGTCAAGTGCACATCCCACAAAACCTCAGTGGGATGGTGAATACAAAGATTAACAGAAATACAGAGAAGAGGAACCTGCAAGCTGCAGTCAGGATTCCCTCAGGCATCATTGGCAATCCAAGTGCTGAGGGAGCTCTGATTCCACTGTCCAACTGCTTCTCTATTCATTTCACGAAGCAACATAATAAGTTTGATGTCCAGTCAGTTCCAACTCTGTACCCTGTATCCGGTTAATTTGTTATTATATGAGTAACCACTTAGTCCAACATATGTTCAGACATGTACATTTCAACCTATTGTATGAACACGTACAATCAGAACATGGAGAATGCATGGTCAAAAGTTCATTGGCAACCAAACACAAGAACCGTTATTCTCCTGGGAAGGCTTTCCACAAGATTTTGGAGGCTTGCTGAAAGGATTGGCCTCCATTCAGCCACACAAGCATTAGTGAGGTCGGCCACTCATGTTAGGCGATAAGGCCTGGCTCATGGTCAGTGTTCCAGTTCAGCCCAAAGAAGTCTGATGTGGTTCAGCCTCGGAAAGTGGTTCTAATAGACCTCGATTTATGCATTAGAGCATTCCCCGAAAAAGGAAGCAAACTTATGTGTAAAATATCATTGTACGATGTAGCATTACAGTTAATTGTTTGACTTAATTTATTTTGACATCTTTCATTACCCTGCCACTGTTCTGTAAGTGCTTCATTTTCAGTTATCGAGCAAAAGTGTCCAACTGGATGTGAGCTCCGATGATTGACTTCTATTTTCACTTCCGTAAAGTGTGAAGAGAATCTTTTCTCTCCTTATCTTGCCATTTTTCACATTTGGAGACAACACAACCACGAAAACAGTCCCAGAACAAAAGTACATAAAAGTTGAAAATGAAGGTATCTGCTGTGGTTTTGAACACAAATATACATAAGGGGGTTACTGTAATTTTTTGGTGATGTTCCTGTTTCTAGCTGCACAGTTTACAACCTTCTTTAAAAACCAAGCTCCATGTGGATGTATCTGCCCGTCTGTTCTGCTGCCACTACGACTGCACTGCCATTTGATGACAAATTTATCACATCTGGGACATCCCGCGACAGTTTCCTTCTTAACTTTTCTCTGAAGTTTATTCTAATTTCAGACGAACCTGACAGAGTGTGACGAAGAGGTCGTTAGCTGTCTGAGATAAGCCTGCTGTGGCTAATCCAAACCTTGTCATGTAGTGACAGTTGCTCTTGTTGATGTTACCTGTGCTGATATTTATCCATTATTTTCAAGGACAGCTCCAAAACATGCAAGAATGCATTTTAAAAAAAGCAAGATTTTAGCCTGAGTTCTGCCTGTTAGAAGACATTAGGTCTGTTTACCTGGGTTTTGACATCTTTCATTACCCTGCCCCCTGTTCTGTAAGTGGTTCATTTTCAGTTATCGAACAAATGGTAAATGTGTCTAACTGATTGTGGGCTCCTGTGATTGCCTTCTATTTTCACCTCTGTAAAGTGTGAAGAGTATCTTTTCTCTCTGTACTTTGTCATTTTGGACAGTTTGGACATAACACTTCCCCCGTTTTATCACAGAGAAAAAAAATCCTGTTACTCAGAAGGGTGCCTGCAAAGCTAATATCATGTGTCAACTGGAATACTGTCAGAATAAAATACTGTATCATTCCTGCCACAGGCAAATCAGTATTATCCCCAGTAACTCTGATTTTAAATATATTTTTAGGCACAGGGAAAAATTATTTCAGGAACTTGGATAAACGGACATGCAAGATTTCTCTGAGCAAAACTGAAAATGACCCTTTTTTCCCACAGACTAGCTGGACGAACAGCAAACGTCTGTTCATCAAAACTGAACGGCAGATTGAGCAAAATGTAGACAGATGTCTTGGGGAGCTGTATACCATGAAATAAAAGAATATTTATTGTCACATAGCCAGAGGCGTAATCTGGATTTCTCATGGCAAAAAGTTAAATTAAACCACCAAATTAAAACAAGAACTGAATGTGGAAGTGCAGCCAAGGTGTCTGGTGCGGTGGCCTCAGGGCTGCATTTCTGCTTTTTGCAGATAATGTGGCTCTTACAGTATGGTTTCATCAGGTTTGGTCCACACTGAGCCGACGTCTGCAGCCCGGGATGAAGCTAAGTACCTCCATGGTACACTGTCAGGAAAATACAGACTGCCTCTGTCAGAGTGGGAGTGAGTAACTGCCCCAAGAGAGGGAGTTAAAGTATCTTGTGTGTGAGTGAGGGCAAGATGGAGAGGCGGATTGGTACCACGTTTATATATATGCTCAAAAAATGGCTAGTGGGCTTTTGAAATGACATGCAGGAGGTGGAAAAAAGAACAAAAACTTTATTAAAAATGAACCTGAACCAGTTCCAGTTACATACTCCAGCTGGTTCAGGATTTTAAAAAGGGAAGTTAAAGTAGTTCAGATCTATTTTTCAGCCACTGCGCCGACTCTTCATTTTTATTTGACTAAAAGCAGTTTGTTTTTTCTTCCAGCTGCCGTTTAACACATTCACACCTTGAAGCCGCCCAGGACAACCGCCACAGTCTGATCTTTGGACCAAATGGAGTGCTCCCCAAAATGGCTGACCACTTTCCCTTACTTCTACAAACCTGTGTTGACAGTTGTAAGTAAGAATCTTTCCATCATGTTCAAATATTGATCCCTGTGTCCCTGGCTTCTCCTTTGAAGCAGAGGACCTCTCAACACATATAACCACTTTTGCTGAGCTTGCGGTCATGAACTGTTCTGTGTGTGCTTGGGTCTGTTTTGTAGACACTCTTAGTGTAAGTGAATATCACAGCTCCTGAGGGAGCAGCAGAGCCAAGCACAGGAAATGACAGAAAAAAAAGCAGAGTTGATTGAATTTATCTTAACTACCAGGGGAGAGGATTGTGCTTTACTGTGATGATATGAAATGCAAGAAAGATACAGGTAGAAAAAGCCATACTTCTACAATGGGTAAGCACTAGATAAAAACATTTTTTAAAGTGTCAGACGTTCATGAGGAAAGAGAAAAGATGATGATTCTTGTGCCGTAATTTATTTATGGATATGCTGTAAATGTTCAATACTAACCACTAAGTAAATAAGCTTGTCTCCAAAATTTAGCACAACTACTGTGAAGATAAGGCATGAAAAAATACCTGCTTCAGATCTAAAATCTAGATTAAATCCATCCTACAAACATCTGCACTGACCACACAAAGAGTTTGCAGCTAAGGACACATCAGGATACACTTTGAGTTGGAATAATTACAAAATTATTGTTTTTGTCGGGCTGAAAATTCAAAACTTATTAAGAAAAATCTAATGATTGAGCCTTCACTGGTGGAACCTTGAAATGCATTAAACTAAACAATGGCCCAGTATCCTTCTGCACACACTTATACAAAGAGGCTGCTGTTAAAAGCAGGCTTTTTAAATTGGAATTTTTTTTTTCAATTATTTCATCCACCCACGTACAACAACTCTTTAACTTGAAGCAGGGTACGTCAGCTCACTGATTAATGACATTTTTCTAAATACTGTCTAAAACTTTCTGTGGAAAAATACATTTTTGTTAACTGTTTGGTTTTAAAGAAACAGGTGAATATTTCTGAAAATACATGTGTTTGCGTTCTTAACAAGAATTGAGCAGATTGATTCTGGTCTGTATGATGAATGTAAGGCTACTGCCAGCAGTCAGTTAGCTTTGCTTAGTGTATAAAGCAGTTAGCCACCTCTGTCCAAGTAAAATAAAATCCACCCACCAGCATCTCAAAAGCTCTGAACCAGTGTCATGTGGCTAATGAAGCCCGAAGCAGAGATGAGGAATTTACAGGCTTCAAAACCAGCCGACGCTGACTCAAGTCACATCACTTGAAGCAATTTATCAGACTTCACACAGCTTTCTCTGCAGCCACAGACTCCAACACCTGAGAACACACTTTAATGTGATAAATCGGTGGCATTCCCCTTTTAGACATGAGAGCGGTATCGATATTCTCACACCAAGAAGCTTCATTTTTCATTTTACATGAATAAATTGACAGTCGTCAGGGAAATGTTTACACTGTCCAGTTGTGCGCATCAGAATCTGTAAAGCTTGAATATGGATTCAATCATAGAGACTCTCCAGGTCTCTGTTGTACCTCATGGAGCTGGAGTCTCAGGCAGCAGCGAGTCATTGCTCTCTCAGCCAGAGTCAGGCAGGATCACGGTGTGTCCACGCTGTTTCATCATCCAAAAAACAATCTGTGGGGTATTGTAATGATCCGGTACTCGCCTGATGTTTTTGGCTGGGAGGTGAAAAATGAGTACAGACTGTGTGACATGTTGCATTGTGCATTAATCGTGAGCCGGCCTCCCAGGCGCTGGTTATACACATCTCCACCAGGCAGGTGTGTGTACGTTTTCAACAAAAGCAGATGCTTTTTTTTTTCTTTTTTTTTGTGAGAACGTCGTCATTTTTTGTTTTAAGTGCAGACTTAAAAATACCTGTCGAAGACTCTGAGGCAGGTGAAGTGACCGGTGTTCACATCAGTTTCTGACAGAGGCAGCTCTGTGCTGTTCGGACACGTCTGTCAGGTATTAGATTAGTCTCCTCGCCTAGCCCTTTAGACAAGAGTGTGTTTGTTCTCGCTGTAATGCTGTTATCTCCCTTTCTTTCCTTCTCCTAATCTGGACACCTAACAGCCACGCAAGTAAGCGGTTCTGACAGGGGCTGCGCACAAATTGAATTTTTCTTCCCCTATCCCTTTCGATTTATAATTCCCCCTCTCGCCCTACAAGTAAACTCAATTTCTGACCCTTTAGACAAAAGGCTCAGATAAAGCAATTAGTTTGTGATTCCGTGTGAGCTCTCGGCTCGGCCAACTTGACAGGGAGCGAGAGGCACTAAAAGCAGCACAAACAGGGGTGATGACGGTCACTGGCAGACAAATTCAGCTCCGCAGGGATGAACTCAGAGTCACTGGCAACAAAGAGATTCAGCCACGGGAGAGAGCTCGATAGGAGGGTGAACAAAACTGTGAAAGCATCAGAGTCCAGACAGCCCTTCCAATACGTCTCGTCTGTGCGTCTTTGATCACTGCAATTTCCTCCTTTGACTTCTTCTACTTCTTCTTCTTTTTTTATTATTTCTCAGAATGCCCCTAACTGGGTACTCTTTTTACTTTACTGCACTTTTCAAACTCTCAGGTGACGATCTGTCTTTTAGCGTTTAAAGACAGTCTTATATGACGTCAGTACTCGCAGAGGAAACAAACAAAAGCTGAAGGATGAGGGTGTTTGGATTCTCCATCACTGAGCTGTGCACGTTTAATCATCTGAGATCTGAGTTTGAAGATTTTCTTAGCACGCAACACCTTCTCCACACTGAGATCTTTTACTGTTGATATGCACATTTTAATGCTAATACTCGTTCACCTTTTCATCTCACTTTTTGATGGTGAATTTTCTTCCAGCAGTGTAGTTTTCATCTCCTCTGTAATGTCCAGCGTCCCTCCCTCCCTGAGTAACACTGGAGGGAGCAACAACTTTCATACAGAGCAAGTGAAAAGTGAAGATACAGGCCTATTTGCACTTTGAGTTTCTAAAGTCACCCTGGCCATATCTCCAGCGTGAGAATTCAATTTGGCCATTGCAAGAACTGAAAAAGCGTAAAGGAGGATTTAGAGTGAAATACATGGCATGGGGGGATTCGTTAAGAAATATAGTTATCTTGCAGTCTGGCAGGGGAGATATGGATGTGGCAGAACTGATGAGTTTCTCAGTCATTATCTTCTAGGTGATAGCAGGGTATATTATACACATTTAAGAAAAAACCTTATCGCTGTAATAGCCTGAGGGAAATGATTTTTTGCCATCAGCTCTGTAGTTTCAGGAAGGTTTTTCTAATTATTTGGCTATGGGATGATGTAAGCGTCAGTCTCATGATAATGTTTTTTAACAGTGGTGTAAGATAAATGACTGTGTGATTAAATAATGAAATAAGTTGATCTGTGTTTAGCCTCTCACTGAGGTCTCGGTGTCAGTCGGGTCAGTAGGAAATATCCATGCAGATGCTGGCGGTTGAACCACACTCTGAATCCTGCTGGTTCTGTGTTATCTGCCCCTGGCACAAATGAGAGTCAAAAGGGATGGGCAGGGGGCCATCCTATTTCCCCTGCCACAGATTTAGGCCTTGAACAGAGAGATATCACAAACGAGCCCAGACACTCCACCATGACCCATTTGCACAGATCCAAGAGCAACTGCTAATAATTCACTGACCTGACAGAGAGTGTATTTTTGTCTGTAAGTGTCTGATTAAAATGAGGTGATTGTACATGAATCCTCTTTGTCTTTACACAATGAGAAGTGCCATTCCTGCCACAGAAAGGCGCTTCACAACTGTATCAAGTGTTTGTGTTGCTCTGTGGCCCAGTCGTCTGCACACTCAGAGTCTCCAGAGATGCAAGCAAACACTGATTCACTCTGCTTTCTCAGCAGGGAGAGGGGGAGACTACAATAGCTAAATCCCCGGAGCTGGAATATCAGGCCCGCAGTCAAGCAGCACTTTGTTTACACATCACATGGAATATCTGCTGAGTGAAAGGCTCTTAGGTTGGGCGTTTGCCCTCACAGCACACATGCTGAGGGGTACATGTAGAAATACAGTAACAAATACAAAACAATACCTGCACTCGCCTTTCATTTTTAATTTCCTTTTGGCTTTTTGCTTTCACTTTCATGGATTATTGTCTCTATAGTAAGATTCAGAATGGGAAATATTCTTCCTCTGTACTGATTTTCTAATTTAATTTTATACTTTGAGAAATGGCAATAGATGCTCACTGCTAATTCATGACAGAGCTGCGGAGCAATAACAGACTAAAAAGCTAAAAAACCATAATATATAATAATATATCAGATGTGTGTTGTTATTATTAGTAATCACCGCTATGAATGGCTGTTCAGAATAGTGTAGTAAGTTGTTAGCTACCATGCTAGTTAGCCAGAATCAACTTAAAACGTCAACACACCTGTCGTCTTCACGCACTGGTGTCTTCACTTATGCTCTGTGGACATGCAGAGGCTACATGCTACGCTAACTGGCTGCGTTCTCATCCAGAGTCCCTGCAAGCAATCACAGTAGCTTTACTCTTTACTCTGAGTTTACAGAGCTTGCTGACTTCATGTCATTTTCAAAATAGCTCCATCCAACGTCCATGAGAGGTCTAATTAGCCAGAGTCGTTTTTAAAATACATGTGTGGGTGTGCAGGCCCTCAAAGACCAAAATAGTCATGTGCTTGAGTCTCAGATAAACCTACAGAGAGATGAGAAAACTCCCTCACCCACTTTGGTCTCTGGCTCCAGCGCTGCCTCTCTAAAAGTTTATGAAGTATGCCAAGTCCGTGTCCCCGTGCACTGAGGACTGGCTCTGGTGGAATGCACAGCTGCCAAACTCTTCACTCAGGGCCTCGAGTGCTTCTTTAGACCAGAACTTTTTTAGCCGAGGTTTCATCTCCACCCAGAGACAGATTCTTCACTCTGCATTTAACCAGTCACGTCAGGTCCCTATAGCTTTATCCACATACAACCAGACTGGGGATTCGCTTATGCTGCTCTGTTACTAATGAGATATAATATTTGATCAATACTCTAAATGGCAAATCAAACATGATGCTGACACGCTGCTTTAATATTGGATCAGTATATAGAACTTAATCCACGTCTTTAGAAACTGCAAAACAATCTATTTCTGCTCTCTGACATTACAAAGGATTAAAGACACAGTTCACAGTGGAGCTTATGTTAGAGTTCCTAATCTAAATTATGTTATTGTTATTTTTTTATTATAAGAAATACATAATGAAGAACAGAGAAAGAGGACTTGCTTTTGTTTCTCTCTCTGACGTGCTAACATGCTAACTCTGTCATCCTCTAACATCTGAGGATGAATTCTGAGCGTCTCCTCCTGTGGCAGCCGTGGCTTCACAGTGATGAGGAAAGGATTTGCTAAAACACAACAGGAAATGTCATGGATAAAATGACACAGACCGTCTTTCCACCAGCACTCAATGGCCCACATTCAGTTTTCAACTAAAAAAAACGAAGTGTCCCTGCCTACCTCCCCTCTCCTCTCAGATAAAAAGACAAGTGCAATTCCAGGAATACAGTGGGGATTTTTGACAGTCTCTGAACCACATCTAAAAAGGGCTGTCTTGCGGTGCTGGCAGCGTTTAAGAGCCATTACTTTCTCATTCAGCACATGTGCCAAGGTCGCCAGGCAGGATAATGAGGTTTTAGCATCCAATGACTCCCTTCAACACTGCTCTATTAGTTATGTAAAACAGGCGTACCCAGGTTATTGACTTTACTGAAGGGCTTGTGTTAGCTTTTGGAAATTGATATTTTACTTGCATGCTCAGATTTTTTTAGGGGAGATGCCCTCTCTTCTCCTCTTTCTCTCCGTCAACTCACATGATTACGTGGATGCAGAATATGCACATAGTAAATATTTGGCCTCCACAATCTGACGTTGTCACTCCCGTCAAGGTGCAGGGATTCAGGGAACGGCGATAAAAACTTCCCTCAGGGGAGTTTAGACTCAGTCTACAGGTGGAAGCTGGATGGCAGCAACTAATAACATAAAGTAGCATTAAAACAAACTCTGTTATTACCTGTTATGCTATAACCTCTTATCTGACTGGTGATTCTTGGCACCACATCAGAGAATTAAGTCACTTGTGGTTATTTGTTTAGTCTCAGAGTTGTTTCTAATGTTCCCCAGTTAATGGACATGATTTTTAAAAAAGCACTGGATGTCGTTTTTGAGCTGATGTGTGGCGTGATGTTTTTTTCTCGGGAGGTAAATGGAGGCAGGTTTTGAATACATCTGTGTCTGTGGCCATTTCTATTCTGCTGTAGCAACAAATTTCATTTACAGAGGAGGATTGCAGATTAGAGTCCTTTCAGAGTTTGGCCACCTAAAAACATCCACACACCACTCTGAGCAGTCTGCAGAGCTGAGTTTCTATTTGTGTGCAGAGTATTTCTGACAGTGCCTGTGACAGGTTTTTAAGTTGATCTGAGTAATGTTTCATGCACAGCTGTGTGCCTGGAATTTTAATGCTGCACTCAACCATTTAAGGTTTAAATTGTCTGTGAAATGGCTCACCTACAAACACACATTGTGCGCTGCATAACAACAGCGGGGTTAGCGAGTGAAACGGGCCGTGAATTCGTGATGCGTTGCAAGGTCATTGCAAATCAAACATTGCATCATAAAATTCATAGGCTAAAAGTTAAAAGAACATCTCCTGCACCGTGGCTGCCGTCGTAAACACAGTTTGCCTGTAGTGAGTTCTGTACTACTTGTGTCATCAAACATGTGAGTGCTGATTCAAAATCCCTATGGAGAGCAGAGGCCTGCCGGAGGCATCCAGAAAGCGCTTAGATGAAAGTTTGGAAGAGCACCGTGCTGGATATACTGTACCTATGCGGCTGGTATTTCTGCCTGAGTCATTTCACCATTGGAAGATATAAAGGAGGAGCTTATGAGCTGATTTTATTTTAAAGAAGAATTAGGATAGACTTCAGTGGCGCGAGGAAGATAAAAAGAACTCAGAAAAGCGAGAGCAGAAGGTCGTGTTATCGTTGCACAAGACGATACAGAGTTGAGTTAGAGTTCAGCTGAATGTGGAGGGAGTTCACAGAGTCATCAAAAGGCCCGATGTAGGCAAACTGTGGTTGAGTAAACTTCCAGGGGATGAAATTACATTTGCTGAAGAAGAAACCGGTGGATACCAGTTCACAAACAGCCAGTATGCAGAATCCAGCTCTAATTCAGGAAAAAAAAAGAAAACAGCCGTGAAAGATAAGAGAAAAGCATTTCACCCAGCGAAGCAATATGGAGAGAAAAAAAAAAGATTCAACAGCAAGTTTTAGAGAGTCAGCTTGGGAATTAATTTTAAGGAACATTCAAATGAAGGCTGTTATATAAAGAGTGATGAAGAGGCTCCAGGATATGAGATTATACATGTCAACAAAAACAGGTGTGTCAGGGATGTTTGGGACTGTGCTCAAGGCTCCGAGTTAAAGAGAGGGATGAGGTGGCGTCAGTATATTTAAGGTTTTGAGCATTAATCCATTTGAAATGGCAATGGAGTCTGTTATAGGAGGTGACATACTCTACAGAACAGATTGTATGCCAATGGATATGGCTTATAAAACTGTAACACAGCCTGGAATGCCTCTGTGAAACTGATATGACTTATGTGTGCTCAGATGATGTTTGATCATCTCTGGTTCTTGTGTCTTGAAACCTTTAAACATACATGATCATTTAAAAAAAACTGCAGAGCCAAACTCTTCTGTTTCACTTTTGATTCAGATAGATTCACTGTCAGAACACACAAAGTTGATGTTAACATTTGGAAGATAATGCTCTACTGTGGTTTCAGATAATAACAAAGCAGGACACAAGGATTTATTTATTTAGCTATTTATTTAGTGGTAATAAGAACACATCTTGCTGGTGTGGTGTGAAGAAGGTCAGCTACAAAACAGAGTTGAGAGTTGTATCTCAGAGCGTCTTGGAAGCACATCACTGTACCACACTGTATCTAGGTCAAGAGAATTTAAATTAATTCAGCTGTAAACTTTTGAGGAGATTGCAAACAATCCCAGAACAAAAATAGAATAATAGCCATGTACTTTTAGAGCAGATATCTACCCCTCCCTCTAAAACTAATAATCATTATTACCCAGGCTGGATGCAGAGATGGGGGCAGCTTTGATTTTTGCCCAGGGCAGTACTGACCTGTGAGAGTACAGGGAGGAGCAGTGTCACTTGCAGTGAACAGGTGATGGCCATTAAAAAGACACCTCTGTACCTCTGTCAGCCACCTGTCAGGTTCCCTCCTATGCTCCCTCCATGGATGTGGTGATGGTGTTGTTTACTGGAGTAGCAGCCAGAGGAATGGACAGCTACGACAGGTTTCCCCACTACACATGGATTTCACCTCATTACTCAGTGAGGCTCTTGTCTTAATTGGAGTTCACGACGCTGCCTGTCTCAGTGACAGGAGTCATGTGCTTTTTAAAAACTTTTTATTCCCTCTCAGATTAGCTGCTGTGCTTTGATCAGCAGCAGAGTAAACAAAGGAAAAAAAGGTTGTGGTTTTTATTTTTAATTTCCAAACGAGCCTGTTCTGTTCCAGGAGTTTCAGGCGTCTCGTAAATGAAGCCATATGATGTTGCAGCGCGTGCAGGGTCACTTGAGCAGGTAAATGAAAGTCCCATTCGGGGGGTTTTGATAGAGCACGTTTTGTCGTTAACCTTCAAGCATAATGGCGTCGTCGTTCTTGTAATGGAATCTCCACGCGGCGCTTGTGAGGAACAAAATCACCCACTGGTGTTAGACACGATGTAACGAGGGACCACGATCGTCCATGTGGAACCCGTGAGGAAGTGGTTCGGTAGATGTCATCTGTCTTCCACCACATGGATGCACAAGCAATCGAACTGGTTTGTTGGTCGCAGCCTCGGCCATAAGCTGCAGCTACAGCGCATTTGCCCCGAGCGCATTACTCAAGACAACGAGCACAGGTGAAAACATTTCATTTAGGAGACACTGCAGACATCAGCTGAGACGAATCTGTGGTTTAATTCACACAATAAGCTGAGAAACTTTTGTGTGATTATTAGAATAAATATAGGATTATCTGTAACCAGGAGAATAATACATTAATAATTACTAACACAACATTCAAGATGTAATGATACACATTTGAGGTGTTTGTCCTACATTTCAGAAACATTTTTTTTTTTACTCCTCTTTATTTATTCAACAGCTTTAGTTACAAGTTACTTTTCAACTTGAGATTTTCCGTGAAGTCAGTTAATAAAACATGATGCTTCATCATAGATTTAACTGCTCAACAGTGTGTGAATGAAGTGTAATGTTATTAAACTTTCTCTCACCTTAATCAACTACAGCATTGAAGCAGCACTTCACTTATATATTAATGCATTATTAATAATATAACTCTGGGGTCATTCTGCAGAATTCATACATTTACTTTAGGTACATTTGGTTGAATTTACAAGTAATATTTTAAATTCAAGACTTGTAATAGAGTAGTTTTATTATATACTTCTTAAATGAAGTGTTTAAATCTTTCTTCCATCACTGCTCCACAGTCTGTTATATAATATATATAATATCAGCTCAACAGCAGAGCTGCAATGATCAGTTGATTAATTAGGTGATTGACAGAAAATGAACGGCAGTCATTTTGATAAAAGTTTTATTTTTAATAAATTTGAAGTTTGAACTGTTGGTTGGACAAAACAAACAATGTGTTTTAAGGTCTGAGTTAATGTTAGGAAGTATGATATGAGGATATGACTGTGTGATATGACTGAAGCAGCCAATTAATCCAAAGTTTGTTGAAACGACAACATCAGGCTGTTTAACTAATATTTTCACACACAGCTTTTCTCCTGAGGGCTATACAGCCGCTTCAACCAATATCACAACTTCAGCAGCATAAAACACTTTATTTTTCTCCTCTGCTTTCCAAACTCAAGCCTAAGAAGAACTTTATTTAATGTGAGAAAAGAAAGAGAAATGAGATTTAGTAATGAAGATAGACTTCTTCTCCTTAGTTAGTGATTAAAAAAATGTGCGTCTGTCTTCACGTGGCCTTGAAATCCTTCAGTAAAAAAACGAGGGTCTGGATTTCCTGAGAGTTTTCATACAGATAAAGGTTTGATCAGGTTTGTTAGACAGAATGAGATTAGTTTTCCTGTGTCTTTAACACTCGGCAGCATTAATCACAGTGATGAAGAGAATCGAAAGTTTTCACAGGCCCGTGTTGACGATGGCGGTGCTTGAAACACTCAAGTTTTAAGAGTGTTTATGATTTCAGAGCAGACCTTAAATCCTCCCAACAATGTGTCTGTATTTTGACAGTCAAGGATAAGTTCATGTCACATTATACTTTAGGGGAGCGCTTGCAATTTCTGTCACCTCTTCGAGATGTTAAGGACGCTCTAAGGATAAGATACAAAGGGTCTGTCAGCTCCTCATTCATCCCTGTGGTTCCCACTTGTCTGGCTGTTGTTGACTGACTTTGTAATATTGCTGCAAGAAGTTTATGTAGCATGAGAGCATTTCTTTTGTTTGACTTGTTATTGAATTTGGCCACGTTCTTCAGCTTTTCTTTCCTCACCGTAAAGGTTTTTCCTCATGGTAATATCACGCTTTGTGTTATGGCAAATGGCTAAAACTATTACAAACTTCTCAACTTTGTTTCTGGGAAGTGAGATTGTTAATACTATTACACCCAATGAACCTCAAGAGCCGGTCCTGTGACCGAGACGCCAGCCAGAGCAGCCATGAATCAGCACATTTGGCTCATTGCTCTTGCAAATGGCAGGAAAACACTTGCACCATAGTTGCATAATTCATCGTCTTTTTTTTTCTGAATTCTGATCATGAAGGGATTTAAAAACCAGGTTTGTTATGATTAGCTTCGGCTTGTCAACATCATTTCAAACCTCCAGACTGGATGTGTTTTAGACGTCATGCTTGACTTCTGTGATTTTTATCTTCACTCTCTTGCACCTGTCGCTGTGTAACCAGATATTTTACATCATCTTTTTTACCGTTAGAAGCATTTCATTCTGTTGTATCTATCAGAAATGCAACAAAAATGAGTTGGTTTTCGGCCACCGTTAGGCAAAGAGGTCCAAGAGGGAAAAACAAGAAAGAGGGGATAGTTTGGAAACACAAACACAAACAACTGTTTCTCTGATGAGGACATGTTTTGTCTGCACACTGCATTTGTTCAGTACTGAGCAGACAACAGAATATCAAACACTGATGAGTTATTGACTATTAAATTATTACAGAGATAGGTTTTGATGCATTCATCTGCAGCCTTATTATCGTGTGTATCTGTTATACTCTGTATCCCTGTAGGTTGTTGTTTAGAGACATTTATGTTGTAGGTATTTCCTGCTGTTTTTATTGTGTGTGTGTGTTAATGTGAGCTGCTGCATGCAGCTGCCTTTACACGGTGCATTGAATTATATTAAATGGAACTGAAAACAGAGTTAAAGAGGATAAATGTTAGCACAAAAG
Organism: Lates calcarifer; assembly: GCF_001640805.2. Lineage (NCBI taxonomy): Eukaryota > Metazoa > Chordata > Actinopteri > Centropomidae > Lates > Lates calcarifer. Next base: position 9,555,136 of record NC_066833.1, read on the forward strand.
TGGCCTATTCATAACTGTGGATAAATCCCCTTTAATATGTGATTTTCCGTGTCCTTCATGACACTGTCCGCAGAGGATTGAATGTCAGAGCTGTGCCACCGGCTTCAATATCTTCATTTGCATTCTTGGGTCTCGTCTTGTGCATCGCTGATTGGACAGGACCAAAATCCTTCCTAAAGGTCAACATCTGGTGACTTGGCTTCCTCATGTCAGAGCTGGTAACGTGACGTTTGAGTGTAGAAGTCAGATGATGCTCTGAGCAGACAGCACTCTATCATGTGTTAACTTTCCTCTGTTTTTCCTGTGCTAAGTAGTCGAGTATTATCCAGTGCTAACAACTGGCCATCAACTCACCAGCTGTCGCTCATAGCCTGTCAGATAATACTTGTTGTTTAGCCCTCCCCGCCCTCCTCCCCTCTCCCACTGACAAAGAGAAAACAGTTGCAGGACTGCAGAGCAGGTCCCTGATGTCTTTATCTTAACACTAATTCACTGTGCCCTTCACGTTCTACATCTTTTCCTCCTGCGGACTGTTTGTTATTCCACTCATGTGAGTCTCCCTTCATCTGTTTCTACCTCTCTCTCTCTCCTGAAGTCTGCTCTGACCCCCCACCTTCAATCTGCCCCTCTTTTCTCTGCCTCCTTTGTCCCAAGGTCTCATTTTCTGAGCCACGGTGGAAGTCATAATGAAGCCATCATTGTTCAAAATGAGCGATGTCTTTGTAATATCTCATTTGATATTACAAAAAGATCATTGTGGGTTCTTCGGGGGACTTGTTTCCTCTTGTTCAGTTTATAAGTATCTTTTGTTGGGGAAGATTTTTAAATGATGGTGGTGTATGGAGGCAAAGAAAGGCCATAATCATTTTAATTTAAAAAGAAACCAATAATTGTTAAATTCGGTCAAGACTGAATGTTAAAGTTTTTATATTTTTAAAAAGCTTTTTTCTTTTTTTAACGCATAAAATCATATTGAAACTTTCGGTTGAAACTCCCAGCTTTACAAATTCACACATATTCACACCTGGAGGCTGCTCTGTCAAACCCCAGTCTGGTCTGTTGGCCACTGAGCAGCACCAGTGGAGCATTAATGGGTTAAGAGCCCCGTGTTGCAATGCAACAGTGGTCATGAGGCAGGGGCAAGTGCTAATCTTTAACTTCACGCTAAGCTTTTGCCTAATACCACCCTCCTCCCCCATCACACACTCACAGCACCCCTAGCTGTAATACATAAACACATAATGTATTCCTCAGATTCCATATTTGTCCAGTGAAATCTTTGAGAAAACAGCAGGACGCCCTCGAGCACGAGCAACAGACGTGACGTGCGCGGGGCAAACAGCTGGTGCAGCAGCAAAAACAATGGCCCACCACAACAGGATTTAGTTCCAGGCGGCGGCACCTCCAGCCCGGTGATGAATAATGAGTGAGTGAGCACCAAAATTGCACTGCCCCACCTGATCTCTAAAAACACAACCTCAGATGTACTGTACCACTGCACCCACCTTTCCACAGGAGGTTTGGTTTGGGGCTTAGCGATGGAATTACAAAAAGGTGCTAGCCAATTTCATGGTGGTATAAAGCATCTAAAATGAACCTGCATTTGTGATAACACTGACTGGGAGCTGGCACAGAGAGGAGAAAATTCATTTCATAACAGTGTCATATCTTGTCCTGTGTGAGTGCTGGGGACAAAGCAAGAGAAGAGAAATGATGCAGATTTCTGCTTTAGCTGTTAAGTCTAGTCGCTCGAGGGATGACAGGTCTGTCGGACAGTCCAGCAGTTTGTCAAAATGAATCATTGTGTGGACTGACATGAGTGTTTCTGGTCCCCAGAGGATGAATCCCACTAATTTAGGTGATCACCTGTTGTTTTCTTCCATGACGTTTGTGGTTCTGCGTGAAATATCTCTGTAATTCAGACATTCACATCCACCTCAGGATGATTTAAATCATCTTCCAGGTCAAAAGTTTATGACCAAATACTTGCAAGAAACATTTGTGTAGTGTTAAGTAGTAATAAGCAAATATTAGCATGATTGCATGTCTTAAACATGTTTTAATATCCTCTGTGAATGTGAGGCTGTTTTTCTGTGAAACGCTGCAGTGAGTGTGTTTGAATTGAATTTGGTCGGTGTGCTGGGTTGTGGTTTGTGTCGGACACGATCATTTGTTTTTCCTGAAAACTGACGGGCGAAAGAGAATCGGTAATGAATTCATCTGAGATGACCTTGTCGCCTGCCGCCAGGAACTGATGTTTTAAACATCTAGACCCTAACTGACATCGCCCTCGCTTTGTTTGAAGTCCTCTCACCTGCTGTTAATACAACCATCTGTGCCGTGCTCGTCGCTGTGGGACACACTCCTGGCTGGCTGACAAAATGGTTTCAGCGTGTCAAAATGAAATGTATGTCCACTGGAGTTTTTGCTGTTAAATTGTTTGCATTGTGCTAAGAGGCAGATATCTTGTTCCACGTTGACCAAACATCTCACAGAGATCCACGTGTCTTCTTCTATGACACATACGAGGACAAAAGAGGATGATCCACAAAGCAGAGTACGCTGACAGTGAGGATCACATGGGGACTCCAGTCCCTGTCTTTGCTTCCACTGAGTAATCTCATCTCGATTCAATAGGTGCTGAGAACACAGAAAACAAAGCATTAGTCTCAAAATACTCGGCCACGCTGATGAAAGTAGATTTCAGACAAGTGCAATAAAACAGACATCAAACATACTGACAATGAAGGATGACGAGAATTAAGGCAATTTTCTTCAAGAAGTGTCTAATTCTTCGTCTATAAATGTGCCTATGGTTTAAAAAAAAAACATAACACATCTCCAGACTTAAGAATTTAAGATGACGTCCAATAACAACAGAGGTGTTTTGACAGCTTGTCAAAATTCTCCCAGTGGGAGTACCTATTAAAAGTCTATATCATTTTCTCACCACCAAAAACCACCAGTGCTCAATATCAACACACTTTAACTGCACAAAATAATAAAAAAAAATCCTTTTATCTAAATGTACGTATGTGCAGATATGATATGATTAAAGATGATTATATGTAAAGTGTGTTTTTTATCGTTTGTTCATTGGGCTTTATAAGAGCAGTTACAGTATTTTTGACTTCTCCTCGTCTCAGGTCACATCTGACACTTCATCACACATTGTCCTTGAACGGCTGAGTAACTCTCCAGGATAAAAGCACTCGTGAATAATCCTCACAAACCAGGCCAAATGTTCAATCATGTTGTCTTGTAGAACGGGAGAAAACACAGGCCCAGACAAATGCTGAAGCTGAGACTAGCGGATCATATGTATTGATATTCTTATTACCTGTCCTTCACTTAGTAATTCACTGGCTCTCTGAATCTCTGCCCCTTCCAAGATGAGCTCGCTCTTCTGTTTCAGGAGAATCTACAGGAGGCAGACAGAGCAAACAGTTCAGGTGTTCACAGCAAGAGAAGGGAGAAGATGAAGTTTATTAGGTGTTCATTCAAATGGAAAACATTAGTTGGGATAGTGTAGAGGAATATTCCAACCAAAACCGAGGTTAGGCTCCTGCAGACTGTAGATTTACAACAGTCACAACGGCTTCTGACGGTGAAACCGCAGCGTAAACCACTCACCATCAAACCAGTGGTGCTCACACCACTCTGTATTAATCACATATGAGTAACCAGATTGGTTATAGGTCTATCCAGTCGCATCCCGAGGCGTTCTGGTCTGTGACTATCGATAACACCCCTTGGAAATAGAAAATGAAGTGAAAATGAAGCAGAGAACACAGGAAACAAGCCTGGTATATTTTCTTAATGCTGAGATATTCAGCTGTAAATACTGGGTTGTAAAACAGGGCAGGGCATCTATAGGTGAAAGGTTTCACCATTTAATTTAACACATGATAAAGCGCAAGATCATACAAACCTTTTTTTTTTTTTATAATTTTCCATCACTGAAATGGCATCACTTTGATTTAATGTCAACAACTCTTCAGTGCCTCTGTGAAACCCCCTCTTCTCTGTCATGTTTTAATAGTCACTGAAAATTCTGCTGCATCAGTTTCAGGTCCTGACCCACAATCAAACCTGCTCCTGCATCCTCTCCAGCGATTGACATTTTAGGCCTAAGCTTTGGTGACGTGTCACAGAGGACACGAGGCTGCTGAACGATAACCTCACTAATGATCCACACCTTAGAAATTAAAACAAACACTGGCATCCTCTGACTTTCTCTTGTATGTAACTCAAGATGTTTTGAGAGTTGGTTCCTCTGAGCATCATGAAAATTTAATTTTAGAAACCGTTGAGAAACTTTGAGGAAAACATTTTTCACTTTAAAGACTTGAACTACAGGTATGTGCTGTACCAGTATATAAATGGTGAAAACAGATTGTACAGGTTCTCAAACACCCAGGACATTTCCCTTGTAAGAAACTGCTTCTGCTGAGTTTCTATTCACTCTGGTTCTTTTCAGAGAAATTTTCTAATACTTGGAGCAACACAAATTCTGCTCGCCTCCATAATTCTGGGGTGGCAAGTTAAACTATTTGCATGGCTAGATTCAAATTAACTTTCTTACTGAGAGTCAGATGAAAAAATCAATACCACTCACTCGTATTTATGCTAACCTAGAGCCAGGAGGCAGTTAGCTTAGCATTAAGACTGGAAGAAGTGGGAGAACAGAGAAACAAGATACAGTGTTTTCTAAAAAATGTGTTTTCGATGTGTTGGGAGGTGTTTTCCTCCCCTGCTTTCAGACTTTATGCAAAGCTAACGGCCTCCTGCCTCCAGCTTTATTATGGATAGCATAGAGGCATGTGAGCGGCATTGATTTCATCAATCTCCAGGGACTGAAGCATATTTCCCAAAATATTAAACTACTCCTTTATTGAGTTTTGAATAAGCCTTCTCTTCTCATCCCACTTAATATTTTATTGTTGGAGTTTGTTTTTTTTTCCCAACTAGATTTTCAGCTGAACTGTATTCAGAAATGAAGTCAGTAAAAAACAAACTGTGACCCAGTTGTCCAGTTATCAGGCGCGTTCTTGTTCTTATTATGTGTTGTAAGCTAAAATCTTTACAGTTCAGTAACTGATACCAGGCCTGAAGTAATCAAAGAAGAAGCCACTAACTGAAAGTTAAGGCTTGAAGTTTGGATTTGAACGCCTCAGCAGAGTCAGACAGTCTGATGTCAGCAGGGAGGTTGTTCTAGAGGAAGAGGGCATGATGGGAAAAAGGCCCTGAAGCCTGCTGACTTCTTTTTAACTGTAGGGATAGAATATAAGGTTTAAGGACATCAGACAGGTATGAAGGAGCCATCAAAAGCACTTTAAAGTCTGATCTGACATGGATATGAAGAGTTCATCTGAATGAATAATAAAGACTAAGCTGAGACACCGTGTCTGCAAAAGCAGGACAGTCACATTAGCTGTGGGTAACTAAAGGTCAAGCAGAAAGGCTACGAGCTAATCACACCACCTCACCTGTTTACAAAAGTTTAGTTCTTTAATGATATTAAATACGTTTTGTGGCAGATGCGATTGACCCACAGATTATATTAGTTAGTAATCTGTGTATTTAACAAGTTGAATATTTGTTGATACTCGACGCATCAGTGTTTGTTTTCAGGATCAAACCACCAACCTGTGGTTAGTTAACTTCTCTATCTGCTGAGCTGCAGCCGCTCAACGTCAGAGTACTAGATGTCTGAAAACCACAGGAACGTGTTGTAATTAATGTTCCTAACATTTTACACATTTCAAGCTTCTACAGTCCTAAAAAGTTTAACCCTAAACATTCAATCAGTGGCTCATTGCAAGTTCTTAAAATAGAGACGATGGGAATAGAAGACTAGAAACAAATCGGATGGATTTGCTTTGGTGTGATGGTTTTGTTTTTTGGTTTTTCACTGTATAAGCGTGTGATCCAGCATCCAACGTTTTTATTCCTCTGTGATCAGAGGGGAATGCAATTAATCCTGCATTGATCAGACCTTCATTTAGCCAAGACGAGGTAGTTTGTAATATTTGTGCTTTGCCATGTTCTCATCCGTGCACTCAATTCATTTTTGATCAATATGCTATTAAAGGGTCGTGGTCCTGAGGCATGAGCAGCTTTCTTTTGTTGGTGGGGTAGCTCCGGTGTGTTTCGTAGAAAGGCCCTCGGGTGTCAGGATGACTGACGTGAGGGTTAAAAGAAAATTAGTTTGCATCCAGGTAAGCAAGCCTAATGTAAAGCAGCAAGTGTCGAGTTGAAATCATTGATTTCTGTTACGCCTGTCCACCTGGTGGCCTGAGAGGTGAAAAATTACTCACCCTGAGGTGAGAGTGGTCTGTCAGCGCAGAGCGATGGACTCAGATCAGAGTGAAGTGAAATCCTGTGAAGAAGTAAATTTCTTTCTTTTCCCATCTTAATATCTTCACGAGTCTCTCATTGATCTCTAAATTAAGTGCACAAATGTAAAAGGATATTAAAAATGAATCTCAGTACACTTCCTCAATTCCTATCAACATGTTTTATGCTAATAATAATTCCCTCTCCAGCCAAACCGATCAGACTGGGCTGCACTTAAAATAGAAACTCCTCCAAATTATACACATCTACTCAATTTCAGCTCTAATATTACAATAATAATAAATTAGTCATAGCTCCATTTATCAACCATTTACATTAGTGCTGATGAATTATTAAGATCTTGTGAATAAGTTTCCTAAAGGAACATGTAATACCAGTTGAAGATGATTCATTTTCATTCAGGGGACATTATGATTGTATCAGGAGCCAACATTAGGAAGCACTGGGATCATTATAAAGATGCAATGCTTCATTTGTCTCCCGAGAGAAAGGCGTCTCTGGTTAATCAGAATAAAAGCAAGAATGCATGTCACTGACAGCAGAGGACAACTAAAGAAATACAATCAGATTTTAAAAATATCTATGCACATATCCACTGGTTTCTGTTGTTTCCTCACCGGATGATCTCTGGTTCATCTCTCTCACCACACCCTCTCTGCACCCCTGCTGGAAAGGACTTTGAAATGTACATATTTTTCAGCCTTTGAACTACACAGGAGCAACACCAATCAAGAATTTATCACACACTCGAGGACTGAGTCCTCTGATAACATGCTCTCTAAAGTCAGTCTGGTCGGACCATCTTTCTTTACAGTCCCCTACATTCGCCCCACCATCAAACAGAGCAAAAGAGTCTGCCTCATCACTTTGGGGAAATACAGGTTTCTGCAACACTCCTGTGGTCGCCGGGTAAATTTTCCAAGGAAGACGGTGAATGTGATTGAGGTGTCAGCAGCTGGCATCTTTGGATTAGAGGGATTGTGGGAGCAGCAGGTGCTGCCACAGTCGGTAATGGAAGTCTCATTTTCCTTGATGTAGAAAGGTAAGACCCACCGCCTGATAGCCCTCAGCTTGAAAAGGCCAGCTCTGCTGGTCGGGGATTCTGCAGGTAATAGAAATATCCTGTCACCAAAACGAAGATATTTCTAATCTAGACCAGAGCTGCATGTTCACAAATTTAAAATTTATTTTTTCAACATAGAGAGAGAACATAGTTTATCACTGTAGGAGTTATGGACATCGTTTTTCAATTCAACAAAACTAACCTAATGTCTTTATGATGCTTGAATACACGCATCATCTTAAATTCACAAAAAAGATGTGGTTAGCCTAGCTTAGCATAAAGACTGTACATAGGGGGAAACAGTTAGCCTGGCTCTGTTTAAAACACCAACACCTTTAGAGTGCTCTAAGTAAGTTTACCCATGCCTGTGCAGATATCTAGTTTATGACGACCACATTTAGCAACGCACAGCTAGCTGGAGATGCTACACCAGTTGGATGGATAAACTGTTGTTTTTACACTTCTTTTTGTGACTGATGATATAAGGTATAACTCAGGTTTAGAGACATTGGTAGGTGGATATTTGAACTTTTTAGAGTGTGTTTTTTTCTTAATCTTTATGTCAGGTGAAGCTAACCTCTTCAAGAGAAAAAAGCAAAGTGGTGTACTTCCCTAAATTCTAAACTATTCTCTAAAGAGATTCCTTGCTTTGATTTATTGCAGAGCAGTCATACAGAGTCAAACTCACATCTCGACGTTTGTCTTGTCCTAGTTTGTTTGCACAGAATGAGCAAAGAGTTGTTCTAAAGGCTGTAAGTCGTGCAAGCCTGTCACACAGGCAGAGCTGTTCTCCACGGCTTGAAGATGGAAAACTCAATGAATAGGGACCGCAGTATTGTACAGCAGTGTGTTAGTATTAATGTTAATCAGTAGTGGGCTGTCAGGGCCCAGTGAGGCCTTCTCTGCTGTCACATTCACTGAATTATATTTTTATTTTTGTATTTTACTGTATTTTTTTATGTTGTGTGATTGGACAGCCAGAGATCGTACCGGTCAGAGCTAGCTAACTGCAGCTATAGCTGCTAGCGCAACCTAAAACATGTTAGCATAGATTTAACAGCTGTTTTTTCAGCCCACAGTGGCTGAAGGAGGAGGAAGAGTTCACTCTGTTGTAGAGGTTTATCTGTGTGTCTCAGTTCAACGAGTCCTTTCTCTAATGCTGAAGTCTGTCCAGTCGTCGAATGTCCGCTCGACAGAAGCAGCTTTTTTTATTTGTCTACAGATAATCAGCAGTTTCAGTGAGTAAAATGTATTTTATTTCTATTTTGATGTTTAAGTTTTTGTCATTTTATGAGTTAATATTGATGCTTCTGCTGCAGATGATGCTGCAGTGTTTGAAGACCTGTTGAATTGTGTTCATTGGGTTTTCATAGCGTTGCTTCAGTAATGTCATTTATTCTGGTTACGTGACCTGTCTGTGATGCACAGTTCAGTTGTACTGTGTTTCTGGTAGGTCACCAGTGAAGGCCTAGGTGTGAAATTCACATTTGTTTTCTTCTTCAACTTAAATCTGACACAGTCAGTAGGAGAACTACCATTCTGAATGAATGTGTACAGTTTGTCACTGCAGATAATCTTAGCGACAACACAGATGTGTCATTCTGCATCACCCATTAACTCTCACTGAGGACATACATAAATAAAAACGCAGGTAATTTAAACCCATCCTCTGCCTCTACCTTTACACCACCGTCTCTGTCGAGCATTATAGCCTGTTTAAGTTCTTTAAGTGTTTTTATGAGATGTTTAGATCGTTTCTTCTTCCCCTTGTGCACATGTTTGTGTGCAGTGTGTCTGTGACAGTGAGTACACAGGCTCGAGTTTTCACACTGGAGGTGCCAATTAGCTCTTGGAGATGACAAGAGAGCATGAGTTGGCTCAGCAGTAACGAGCTGCTCCAGCAGAACTTCTCTGCCTCCTTTCCTCCTCTGCTCTTAGAATCTGCCCCTGTTTTTCTATCATCCTGTTCCTTGCTCTGCTCCTGCCAGCCCATTGCTTATTTCCTCTGTCATTTTTTTTTTTTTTTTTTTGGTATTGCCCACCTTTTCCAGCCCTCCCCGTCCCTTTGCCTCTGCTCTTGCTTTGTCATTTTGTGTGGGCACCCGGCTGTCTTATTATAGCTCTCTGCTTCCAGGAGACTTTTTCTTTCTCTTTCTTCCTCCTCTCTATTTTACCCCTCCTGCTCTGTCCTCACGCCTCTCTTCTCATTCAGCCTATTTCCCTTTCATGTTATCTTCTTATCCTTCCTGCTGCTTCCCTATTTATTTCCTAACAATTTTTAGCCAGTGACTCAAAAAGTCTCGGAGTCATTACGGATTCAAATGAAATACATCTTCATTTCTTATTATGAATTCAGCTTTTATTTGGGGTGAAACTGACCTTTGATAAACTTTCACCTCACTCTTATTTTATAACTTAAACTACATTAATTCTCCTGACACTCGCAGCCCTGTCACTTCACGGCTGGCCGGGCGTCCTGGTGAGATTCTCACCTGGGCAGCTGTCCAGTAAATCAATCAGAGTCCTGCGAAATCTGGCATATCTCGTCTTCCGGAACTGGTTCCAGAAAATTGATGTCCTTGGGAGCTGTTTAAAAAAAAAACCAGAAAGGAAAAACCTGACACAGTATGACAGGTATAAGCAGGTAAAGTGCTCTTGCTGATTCTGTGAGTGAGGTGCTCTTTGAAGATGCTTTGATCATGACCTGGGTTTGAGAACAGGTGGCAGGACCTCGTGGCAAGCTCAGTCTACACAGTCGACAACCTTCTGTAACTGTAACTGAAATACCAGGATGAGAAGCAGCACCAGGGTGAATTCTTTTTCTCTTTAACCGGACCTACTTATTTTCTCCTGCAGTGACCTTCACAAGCTCTCATTTGTTTTTTTCCCCGCTCTCCTCCCTCAGAACACGTCCTTACATTAAAGATTTTAGGTTTACAAAGTTACACTGGCTCAAGCAATGGGTCACGCTGTCGACATTTTTACTGTAATGGGTGATTCGCACCAGCAGTGTCATCCCCATCTGCTTGCTTCCCCTTCAGTTAATTAAAGTATCTGCAGCTACAATCACCAGGATCCAATAAAAAAGGCATTTAACCTTCTGAATTTTCCTTCATGCCAAAGTGCTGAGCCATTTCACAGATTCTGGGTTTATACGGTTGCAGTATCACCCACACTGTGAGGTCCAGCTGTTGTGTCAGAACATTTTTACTTAAAGTAAAACTCAGCTGAAAATTACTCTGCAGATATGTTTCATGAAATGTGGAAATAATACAAATAAAAATGTGTTGTGGCAGTATATTCGTGTTTGAAAATCTTACATTTTGACCTCAGCAGAGGTGGATGATCAATAAGACAAAACAATGGTTATTTATGTTAATGGTTCTCAGCTGAACTCGTCCTGTGGGGATGAGACTCGCTGGTTTTCCAGGATCGCAGGAAGCATGTCGTTCATCTGAGGTTAGTCAGAACCTTTCAGAAACTAAATGGATGTTCATTCCTGCTGATCCATTCATTGTATCAGACTTAAGTACCTTTCTGTAATTCATCGGAGGCATCCAAGCAAGTAATGGAGCAGCCAAGTGAGTCACAGGTTGTGGTTATAAGAAAGAAAGTTCTGAATCTGCAGTACAGCGGAGAGCTCGCACACAAAAGTCTAAAGCCATGTTTTCACCTTGTCATTGTGGGTTATTGAGTGCAGACTGATGGGCAAAAATAGCAGTTTTTAACAATTAAATGTTGAGAAAGAGAGGGGATGTTTAACACAAACACATATACAGAGCATAAGAGAAGACAACACAGCTTTTATTATATATAATCCATTATTTTATGAATCAAACTTGCTGATCACAGTGTGAAAACAACGGCTCGTTGATTTACCGTCAGGACTAATTACTTTAAATAAAGTCTGTAAGTAAAAGGATGTTTTTTAGACCTGCAAAGCTGCTTTTACCAAAGCTTTTTTAGTTGTAAGTTGAGCATCAATGTTGCACCATCCAAATAAAGTGTGAGCAGAAGTGTCACAACACTGTGAAGAGACTGTGCTGGTCAAGCTGTGTTCCCCAGCTCTCACTCGGTATCTGCTGCTACAGACTTCAGCCCTGCAGCCCCTGAGGAGAAGTGGCTCAGAAAATGGATAGATGGACCTAATTGGAAATGTTTTTTGGGAGTGAGAGAGACACATTAGTTTACTTAGCACTGTCCTTCATCGTTGAACAGCTGAGTGTGAGTGTTTGTGGCAGGCCATACAGGCAGGGAATATTTTGTTCCAACAACGGCCTCGGCCAGAAAATGAGTTTTGAGAGCATGAAACCTCAACAATTGGCAAAGCAATCACTGACTCACTCATATTGATCAACAACCCACACAGATTTATTCTGGTCTTTTTGAACTATGGGCCATTAGAACTACAATTACTGGATTCTGTTGTAGTAAAGGTCCAGTGAGTCACTGTCTGTTGAAGTGCTTCACCCTGAAAAGTCTAAACTGCGTAGAAGAGATCTGAACCGTGAGGCTACGAACAGCGTGACCATGTCGAATAACACAGTGCAGCAACTTGTAATTACACTTACTTTCTGTAAGGTTAATAAAAGGCCCACACTGGTGGGCTATCTAATATTAAAACTGCTCAAAACCTGCCTTAAAATTTGAGATATTTCTTTAAAATGTCAAATATATCTGTGTAAATCCACAACAATCAGTTAACACCAGAAAATCCTCAAACATCCTCTGCTTTATCGGGACAGTTTGAGCAGATTTGAGTTTGTTTCACTTTGATTCAGACGCTGCAAAATCCTGGTTGGTGCCCAGAATGAACTTTTTCTTCATGTATCCCACGCACTTTCAGTCAAGTGAGTTTAAAACGTTTCATTTGAAGGTTGAATTTTGTTTCCCTGGACAAATACTCACTGGTGTGTTGATCTTTTTGAAGTGCAAAGACTCAGTGGGCAGAAATAGTACCGGCCTAATAGCACAGGAAAGTTTCTGTACATTACTGCAACATTTTACCCAGAGAAACTGCTGGTTGACAAAAAAAAAAAAAACCTTTTACTGCTTCTTAAAGACGCAAATTAACAATTTTGACATTTGAAAACTCTTTCACATGTTGATTTACTAAAACATGAATAATTCTGCTCTAAAAGCAGGAGCAATTAGCTTATTTAAAACCACTCATAAAACAGTTACATGCTGCATGTTAAGGGCCAAACAAACAGTCAGCAGTCTTCTCATGCTGTTACCTTAATCCCTGGTATTATACAGTGTATTTCTGCTTCTGCTTTTTTGGTCATTGCTTTTATATTTTGACTCGATGACGTAAAGCACTCTGAATTGTTGTTGAAATGTGCAACACAAATAAACCCGCCTGGTCTGTGAAATCAGAAGTAGCAGAAACCTCAAGGGGTTCAACCAGTCTGATAAAATTCATGTGAAATCCAATAACTGTTGTCGTGGTTACCCTGAATTTGATCTGTGGCTGGTCAGAGCAGCAGCAGGTTCATGGGAAATAAAGGTAATTTAATTGCATATGTCTGTATATCTGTGCGGGTCCCGTGCTTTGAGTGTTTTCAGATGTTGCCCTATGTGCTGTTTAAGTCATAACACGCTGGTAATCGTAATTGTAAGTGACAGCTTCCTCAGTTTATGATGTTTTTATTTGAAGTGCCACAGTCGACTCTCCAGTTAGAGTTCATGTGATACAGCAGCACAGCGATAGGCAGTCACAACGTTACCGCGTCTCTTTTTTTACAGCTCTTATCGCCGGCCTTTAATTCAGCGCCGTCTAAAAGGCCACGAGAAAGTGATTAAACTTTTTTCTTCTTCCAAAATAAAAATACAAATTCAATTAATTTCTCATTTTGCCGTCTTTGATCTGTTTATCACTCTGATCTGAAGCGAGTTATCTCACCACTTCATCTATGCTCAAAAACTCACATCCAACATGTGTCAGTGTTTAGTGGAGCGAATTTTCCTCCGCTCCTTAAACGTGATCAACACAGACGAAGAGATTAAGACTTGATGTTCGTCAGTGTTGGCGAGCGATGCTGTCACGTTTGTCACTTTGTCAGATTAGACTTACTATGAATTCAGTTACACAGTGATGACGAGAACAGTGCAGGAAAAAATTGTAAGACAGATGGGACTTCATGGAGATGGAGAAACTTCTCCAGCCGCTGATTTGAATCCATTTATGTGAGTCAGTGTTTTCACACAGTTAATTAATTATCTGTTACTAGATAAGAAGGTGGGAGTTATTTTTGCAAGCTGAAACATGAAGAAACAAAAGAAATGCACAGGAAAAGTAGGTGAGCTTCTTCACATTAAATGGTTTTACCTCGGCTCTGGCATCAAGATAAGTGACAAATGACTGGACGGGTGGCGGGAAGAAGGGCACAGTTTAAAATGACATTTCAGCCATAAGGACAAAAAAAAAAAAAAAGCTGCATATCGCTTTAAGCAAGGAGCAGTTGCTTGTGTTTGAGTGCCACATGGCAATGGGAGGAATAGGCACAATCTTATCTCTGCTGCGCTCTGTGACTGATTCCCATGTGGTACACAGATTGCATAATGAAGCTGGACCGTGAAAACCCACAGATGTTATTGTGAGCCACCCTGCCAGTGGTTGGCAGAGAAGCCTGCTGCCTGAATGGTCCTACAATGTGTTTTTTGTGTGTGGGTGTGGGCACGAGAGAGATGGAGAGAGGGATGCAGCAGAGGGAGCCCACTGGTTTTCAATGTGCCGTGGCATGTGTTGGTCGGACGGGGGGTGAGGGGTTTGTTGATGAAGGTGTGTGGGCAGGATTATCCAGGTGCACCTCAGGACGCAGACAACCTGTGCAGTACCTGATGTTTGTGTTTACCTCTTCACCACTTTTTGACATGCATATGATGCTTTTTGCCCTTGCTGAATTAACAGCTATAGTCTCATGAGTGAATGAATGTTTGGCCAGCAGGTGGCAGCAGAACCCGACATATATACGATATACGCTACTCGTACGTCAGCCAGCTAATCGCTCACTTTGCTTGTTAAAATACTAAAAGAGCTCTCTCCTGCTGCAGATTTTCTCCCACAGTCCAAAGACATGCAGGTTAATTGGTGCACTCTAAAGTGTCTGTAGGTGTCGTTTTAAGCGTGAATGGTTGTCGGACTGGCGAGCGGTCCAGGGTGGACTCAGTGTCAGCTGGGATTGGCTCCAGCTCCCCCCTGCAACCCTTAAGGATAAGTGGGGTAGACGTTGAGTGAATAATAATTACATATCGTAATGAAACACACTGCACCTCAATTCTAAAACAAGAGAGCAAGATTAAGGGTTTATTAAGCACAAAGCTTAATTTTAGTCTCTTAATCTTTAGGTCGTTGACCACAGATAAAACCAAGGGAGAGGGAATATTTAGACGGCACAAGAGCAACTGAGGGTGATGTGTGGGGTCTTGCTGTGTAAACAGCTAGTTGATGTAATATTCCCATCTATATGTCTGTCATATTAAGACTTTTATTTTGTAAAATACTTACCTTTTTAGGACTCTTTGATTTGTGCATTTCTACATCATCCAACCCGCCCATTTTAAATATGTTTCAGCAAATAAGCCATTTCAATTCGGCGTTTTAGCGATGTGCCTGTGCATCTGTGTGACAGTGTGAAAGAGAGTGAGCTATGGCTAATTTGGCCCATCTGCACTCACACAGCCGGAAAGTTTGAGCATCTTTTTAATTAGGTGTTTTCAGTGCAGTCATTTGTGAGCTGAAACGCTGGATGTGCTCGGCCGTCAATCCCGAGTTTAGCTGCGATGTATTTTAGACGGCGCTGACAGCTTGTTAATGCGATCAGTTCCTATCTAATCTCACAGCTCACTTCTTATCACTGGGAAATCTTGCTGTATTTAATCCTCCCTACCTGACTAAGCTTTCAGCAGGAGATAGCACGTCACACACAGAAAAGTTCAGTTTTGTTTCATTTTTCAAATATAACATATGTCTTTCTCATTAGATTTAGATTTTTAAAAATACAGATGTATTTTACACCTGTGTTTACAGTACTTTATTGTTAGTCTGTGTATTAAAACACCTGCCAATCACTCTGATAGTAATAGGAGGTTCCTGGCCTGTTTAAATTTTAGTATCTATGTGATGCTTTTGCTTACTTTTATATCCAAATTGAGCCTTTTAAGATGAAACTGATTTTCACCTCTTTTATTCTGTGTATTCGCTGCCCTTTTTCCTCTCGATTGCTTTTCTCTACTTTTCCTTTGATGAACTTTGGGATGTTTATTCTAAACACAGACGATTCCTGGTTGTCTCTCTGTAATTAAAGGGTATTATGGTGTCTAGACAGAAATTCTTATGTGTGCTATTAAATCAGCTTCAAAGCAAGGGATCAAAGCAAAGGACAGAGTGCTGGACAGTACTCTAAGTGAAGGACAGTGGTTCACAGAGATGCTCTACCTGAGGATTAGCCTGATGATACCACACACTGTGGCATCACCAGTCCAGGTGCTGTCAGGTGCAGAGTGGAGATCTTCCCAACTTAAGGAAAGTCTAGAATAAATTTCCAAAAAGAGAGGGAACCAAGAACAGTCATAGCTGACCCAAATAGACCCGAGAATAATTAGACCTGAACAAAAACATGGTCGACCCAAACAGAGAGAGAGAGAGAGAGAGCACATGAATTAGATCAGTTAACAAGCAGCTGCAGTGGAAAAGAGTAGAAATATAATTATTAAAATGGCCTGAAAATGAATGTAAATTCACAGAAACAAAAAATATTCTTGCTAGTTATTTTGTTTATACAGATTGCTTCAAAGACATAAACTATTCAGAGTGCCATTTCCAACTTCTGCAGCAACAATAGAACATATAAAGACAATGTTCTAACCTATTAAATAAGACATCTGAATATAACTATATAAACAAACCACCATAGACACTGTAGAAGGGGTGAGGCGACAGGTATTCAGTTGGTTGCAGTCTGCGTTCACACCACTAGATGGCACTAAATCTTACATGCTGCTCCTTTAATTTCCTGATGAATAGCTAAGATCAGACAGCTAAAAGCAGAAGAACCATGAAATGTCAGTCTGCATCCTTCTTTGTAACAGCACGGTGCCTTTAAATGTAATCACCGTTTACTCAAAATGCTCTCTCCAAGCAGAACACTGTCTAATTTGCAGGATGCTTTGGGTTGAAAAATTAATCTTTTAAAGATTTATTGACCAAAAACTTAATTAATTTGTTAAGATGATCAGCTCATTAGAGATACTGCGTAACGGTCTCAGCACAGTTTTGCAGATGTTACAGCCACGTAGGAAAATGTGGCAAACCACACCAGAATCACGCGCCGACATCACGTCTGTTCAGAGTTTTGACCTTCTGTTCAAAGATTTAACAAATGGCTCAGTGGAGCTCACAGCCTGACAGCGTACGAGCGTCCAGTGAACCGTGATGCATATTTAACAGGATCCGCCGGCCCCTGCAACATCTCTGCTATAAACTATGCTCTCGTCGAGCTGTTCAGTCACTCTCAGTAGCAGGTCTGAGTGTACCGACAGCCTCGATTATACGCACCATTGGACAATCCGCAGCATATCAGACACTGCTACTAATGATAATGAAGGACGAGGCACTCCTGTCTCCCTCTGTCTTTCCTTTTCTTTCAGGCACCTTCGTCGAACACTTTTTAACTCCTAACGTTCTTGTCACGACATATTTGTCCAGATCAGCCCAGGAGTTTCTCAGGATGCATATTTATTCGCTCTCAAGTCCTCATAAGCCCCATGCAACTGTTATGATTATTTTCCCTGATAATACTTTTTTTCTGATTGAGGTAATTATGGTGAGATGGCATGAGTGTTTCTCCGAAGTGAGGCACTTGACAATCAGACTGAATCACTGAGGGGGGAACTATTACATGGATTTATTTCTCAAAGGGAGGTGGGGGTGATGTTAACGATCAGCTGCGTTGGTCAGTGATTTTAATCCCGTTGGGTGCGTGGATCTGGGTAATTTTTCACCGCCCGCCCCAGTCATAATTATCGCTGCAATTACCCACTGTTTTTCGGCGAACTCTCTGATCTTCCTGTAATTTAAATCCCATCAGGAGCGACGTCCATGTACTTTAAAGCTGCTCTTTTGTTTCCAGTGGGCAGAGCTGCCATTCTTTTGTCTTTATTTATCAGCTCAGTGAGAAATTACACTGTGGACAGTAGTGTTTTTGTTAAAATTTAGGCCTCTTTTGGAAGAAGAAACCGAAGCCATCAGGCAAGAAAGACCCCATAAATAAAAGCTAGAATTCTCTTCTGAGGCGTCTCTGGATTTAGAAATAAAGTTCTGCATGTTTTTGACTTGTAAGCAGATTTATAGATGTTTATTTGCAGTGGGCATCAGAGATAATGACATCCTCTGCAAGTGTAAGTCACACTGACTGATATCGATATCAGTATTATGTGCAGCATGAAAAAATGATTTGTGACTCTCAGTGTCTTTGCCTCACATCGCTCTCTCTGCACCTCCCATCCCACTTACCTCCGCCCCCCTGCGGAGGCTTTTGGCTTTTTCTTCTGCTAAATGTCCCATAATTTCCTGATGGTTAAAGTGCTCTCCACCTCCTGCTGTCAAGACTAGAAAGAGTTAATTTAAGATAACAACACTGGATTAATAATTTTAAGATGTCTGTGAAGATTCTCAGTCCTCCGCTTCATGGTTATCCAAGAATAGTTGAATCGAGAGCAGCTGGTCATAGATTCTTGAAGAGGTTTCACCTTCACCTTCATCCAAGAGGTTTTTATCTACAACCAGCTGCAGCTGACCCTCGCTTCGAACCTTCTGGGACAAAAATGTAATGTTTCAAGTGAAAATAGAAATCTCAAGACACACAGACTAACCACGGTCGATGCATTACATTTACATTTATTCAAAGAGCAGCCATTAATCAGATCTAAACAATGGTGGGGCAGCATCCACCCACCAGCTCAGACCCTCATCAGTAGAGCTGAACTTGTTGAACAGTATAAAAACCTTGAGCACAAATTGAAATTTGATGCTAACTCTGACGTGTTCTGCACAGCAACGTTCTGAGGAAGCTAAGTGTTTTTAATGCAGATAATAAAATGACGTCCTCGTTCTGAGAGTCTTTTATCCGATCTGTTCTCACATTCTTTATTACTGCTTGGTACGGTAACTTTAACATCAAGGATACACCTGAGCCGTACTGTGAAGGAGGCTGGAGAGATGATACATGACCCACAGACTCTGTTTGACAACCACAAGTAGAAACTCTTCTGTTCATTTTGCAATAAACCTGCTAAATTTACACATTTAATCTCATATAAATCTAAACTTCTAGCAACTAGTGATAGAGATTGTTTTGTTGTTTTTCTACCTTGTACTGGAGATATGTTCGGTTATGTTTATCTTTATCAACATGGTAAATGTAACTGTATCACTAAAATTTCTTCAATTCAAAGTTGTCTTAAGTGAAAGTGACACAGACTGATCTGATACCACTTTCTGTAACATTAGTCTTAACATGTCAGGAAATCTTTATCCCATCTCTCTGGTTGGAGATTATACAGATACATATTTTTAAGTGCAAGATTACAGCGTGGCTTTGAGCTGGAGGGGATTATGTTGTAACAGCCTCGACATTAGTATGTAAGTGTCAGGTTTTATTAGGACGTCTGTTTCTGAACCAAGGACCAGACATGTTCACTTCCTTATTTAATTTAATACACTTATTTGCTGTTCAATAAGTGGTTGCAGAGAATAAAACAGTCACAGTTACTAACTCTCACTTTCAAGTGGAGCTTCAAACCAGAGTTCTCAGGTCATGAAGGTGGAGGTGTGTGCTAGGGAATAAGCTAATAATCTAAAAATCTGACTGTGAATTTTAGCAGAAGAAACGTGTACGTTCAATAATAAACCAAACCAGAGATGCAGACAAAAATCCAAAAGAGAATATTCTTCTAGTCTTTTTAAAAAACTGAAATTCCTGAAATAAAACAGCTTGAAATCTTTACCATCTGTGTGTAATATGATTATCTTAATTCAAAAACAGCATAGCAGCAGAGACGGTTTTGTTGCAACAGTTGTTGCTGAATGATTTGTTTTTCTGCGACGGTGACAAATGTTCTTGTTGTTTTTGAAAGCACATCAGATCATTTGTACCGTATTTGGTTTGTGCTGTATAGCAGGAAGATTTCTAGCAGTGCCTGATATGAATCAGACGTGTTCAGATAGAACAACTGGCTAGCTTTGAGCAGACAATTAGCTGCGCATGCTAGCACAAATTGCCTCATCAACTCAGTGCACCCTTGTTTATTAATTCAGGCTTTCAAAATCTCATACACAGATTATGCAATCAGTGACTACAGTATCCAAGTCAGTGGAGTAGATAAGATACATAGGCAGGGGCTGTAATAAGACTCATCAATTATGGAAAGTGAACATACAGTGGCAGTGTTGAAAGGTGTCAGCAGCCACCTGGAGATGAAAGGACCCTGTCAGTGTTGTTTAATGGGGGACCTGCTGTTGTTGCTTCCCTGAACTGGCGCTGACCCCGAGCACACTAAACCCCACGGACTGATCCACTTTAATTAGTTAATTGCTGTTGGTGGTAATTCACTAATTCACCGTGTCACTGGAGACGCACATCATATCGATACGGTTAAGTGAGTAGGCCAAGCTCGTTAAAATTAAGAACTGGACATTATGGCGATATGTGACAGGCTTCACTGACTGTATCGTCACTGCACAGATTTGTCGCATAGTCATAGAGAAAGGTGAGAGGAGTCACGCCGATGGAGGTCACCTTCTCAGACAGGTTTTCCTCGAGGGCGTTCAAGGTGTTAAAGTCAGCTGGGCGCACAAAAAGTTGTGTGAAGGCTGAAAAAAAAATCACACCAGCGTCCGAATCGATCGATCAATCAGCTTTTGAGAGAATGGAGGAAACTGCTTAGCTGTTGAGATCCATCCCTTTTCTGTCAGGTTTAAAAACACACAAATACATAATTCACACGCTAACAATTAGCAAACCCGCTAGCTTTTTCGTTATTGAATGACATGATGCATGTTTCAGGATCAGCAGACTTTCTCACTCGACCTTTCAGACAGATCTAAACTCCTCTCCTTTGAGGAGTTGCAGTATTTCACAGTGAATGTGCTCTCTGGACTTCACATATTTAAAGTGATTAAAATCCTGCCGTTTTCTTGTGTATCAGTCGGTTTTGGAAAGTTACTGAAATTGTTCTCAGCTCCTTATTTCTCCCGTCATGAAATATGTGCAGGTAAGAGCTCTCAGGTGACGCCAGACAATCCGATCGGCACTTCATTTAAAGCTCTTATTCACAGTCCATGAAAATTCACATTTTATTGAGTTCCACTTTTAAACACAGTACAACCAACTTTGCAACTTCTCCAGGCTTAAGTGGAACTTTTTAATAAGGTGCGAAACAAATCTGCCGAAGTCACCTTGTGACATGTAAACACTGAGGGGGGAAAAATAGAGCCTCTTCATACACCTGCTTTTCTCTTCCTCCATACTCTTTTATCCATCTGGTGTTATGGCAAGCCATCTCAGCTGCACGAGCTGTGCTTCTTTCAACCCCCAGCAGCCTTTCATCTCGCCTGGAAAAGTGAGTGCTCCCATGTTTATCCCTGATCCAAGGAGCATGGAGAGTCAGGGTACAGCGCGGGGTACGAGGGGAGGAGGATGCACGGCAGCAGACAAAGAGCCGGGTAGATCTGAAGGCAGTCTTTAACTGACAAAGGCCCCAGCTTACCGCATATCTGTGACATTAAGGATTAGCGGCTGAGAGACAGTGCTCTGCCTGCACTTGTTAATCTCTCCCCTCCCAACATCACTCACTCAGCCTCCCTCTCTCCCCCTCTCTCTCTCTCGCCAGACGCTTCCTCTGCCCTAACTTTAATTAGTTTTGGCGTGGATTGAAGGAAAAGTTGGCGCTTTCTTCAGGTGATAAAACAGTAACTGCCACTGAGCTTAGTCAGGGTTAACAGAGTCGAGGTCAAGTGTGGACTCCTGAGAGTTTTGAACCGCAGAGAAAAGACTTCCCTTAATGTCCCTGTTATATTTAAGGCAAAAACATGAAATAAATGAAAACGTGTTTAATTTATTGTTTCACTTTGAAGGTTCTGCTCAGTAAGGTGAGTAATGGTTTTGTGAGGAAATAGCCATCTGGACGTGGCTGCCTATTTATTAATTATGCAAAGGAGCGCTAATCAGAAATAATGGGCTTCTTAATTACTGTCCCAATAACAAAGCAATAGAACAGGTGACCAGCAGCAGCAGCTCGGCACCTGGACACTCCACCACATGCAGTTTTCACGAACAAATTGCAAACTGACATAATGAGGTTGACAAACTGTCAGCGATTAATGAATGGCACCGAATATTGAGTTAATTGTCTCGCAGGTGTCCTCAGAGTGCTGCGTTTCATCTTATCAAGGTGTCACTGTCTTAGTAACAACTGCCATCATTTATATGCTGCCACATGCAGCGCAGCTATCAGTGCTTATTTTTTAAAATTGTCCGATTATGTATTTTATGTGCAGCTGTGTTTTTAGTCCAACTTTAACTGAGGCGTACTCCACCTTCTGCAGCCATAGACTGATGCACATATTCAGCAGGTAACGTTTAACCGCTGCGCTGAAATATCCTCAGAAATAAAGATGAATTTTGTTCCTCTGTTTTTAATAAATGATGAATAAATAAAGCTGCATGGCCAGTTTTTCATTTAATGAGCAATGAAATAGTCCTCATTTTCATTTTGAGCCACGGCCTTGTGCTGTGCTGCTGTCAGTATTAAACTGAGTTTTATGTGCTCACACAGGAAATGTCACAGTGACAACTTACTAAAGTAAATAACACCTGATGTTCTGCAGTTAATTAAGTCTCATGTTTTAATTTGTGGCCCTCAGAGCATGGGGTGGGGTTGTGTTTTTTTTGTGTGTTAGTATTAGAGCAATTACAACAGTGGCCACTCTCCCAGTTTCCCTGTGGAGGCTGCGAGCTACTGTCTCATGGAGTGGACGAGTTAATCCTTCAAATACTGGCTGAAGACAAACTGGGGTGGACTTGAATCCACGGCGGACCTCAGGGGAAGCTCAGTCAAAAAGACACTTCTGCACACTTCTCCTGAGGGATTTCTACAAGTGGCTAAACACTGAATAAAAGCAGATTAGTTTTTCAGAGCTGTCCAATAAAACTAAATAATAAGAGGAAGAAAGAAGCAGTTCCTTTTCTCTTCCTGTCCCTGTCGAGTCGATGCTTGATGTAAAGCATCTATTTCACAGTGAATTCTTGCTTTAGATTCAACCTGTTTTGTTTTATTCTAAGAAATGACTCTTATGTTTTCTTGTAGCTTCTGATGGTGCGTTACGATTGTGTGCGTTTAGAAAAGAAAGTCGTTTTCAGCATTTATGCACATACCAAAAGTATCACCCTCAGGGGCTGATTACACACTTCTGATGCTTATTTTTTAATAGATTCTCTTGGTTTGAATGAGACGTGTTGAAATACACTTAAAGTATTATTTACAAAGCTGTTTGCAAGCTCAGATGTATTTACTGAGCAGAGATGTACACAAAGAGGTTGCACTAAACAGACTGGTTCTTAATGCTGTTTCAAAGCAGTGGAAATTTGGAAGATTATAAGTCACATTTCACTAAAAAAGAGAACTCACATAAAACAGTAAACTGAACGACCAGTTAACATCGAGGAGGTCAGCAGAGTCATATATAAATGAATACAATACAAAACCTGACACAAAAAGAAACTGACAGGTTTAATATACAGTCTGCAGTTCAGTTTGGGATTAAAAGACACCAGAGATGTTTCTCGCTGACTGAGACATTCTTTAATGCAGCCTGATTTCTTGTTATTTAATTTTTTAATACGTCTAAAACTAGCTCGCAGGTACTGAGAATTTCACACAGAAACTTAAATGGATTCACACCCAGTCCTGAAGTAAACATACAGACCTCCTCCTTCACCATTAGCAGGACAATTTAGCTTTTGCATGAAGCACATAACCAAATGAAATTACAGGCACACCCTGTCTTTGCTGCACATGCCACATATGTTGCTCACTTTTCCTAAAAATCGAATATACGTGTGTTTTGTACCGTCGTCTTTCACCTTCCACTCATCGCAGTAAATGTGCTCGGAGAAGAATTTAGTCTGTGATCCTCCAAAGACAATTTGTAGATAGTTGTCTTGTGCATTCGGGGGACAAAGCCCTCCTATCAATCTGTGTCCCACTGCCGGTGCACAGCTAATTGAGTGTCACTTTGAATATCGCAGCTTGCTATCTGCTTATAAGAAAACTCCAAGACGAGGCGGGAGTGTAGAGCCGGGTGTCATTGTACTCCCGAATCATGCACATCATCAATCTTGATTTTAGAGCCTAAGGGGAGGTGAATGGAGACGCTGAGTGTGCTGACAATGATTTCTAGACTTTGTTTTTTCACCTCTGTGTCCTCGGGGATGAGCCCCGCTGTATAATCTCAGTGTTTAATCCTTTACTTTGTGTATACATGATATCTACAGAGAACAGTGTGGTAGATAAGGCTGTAATAAAAGAGAAAGGCCTCCGAGGTCCGAGGTGATTAGACAAAGTTATGACTCATTCATGTCGTGTCTCCTCTTACTGACCGTGTTACTCTCTGTGGGTGACTGCTCACATCACAGTTGATTTCTTATCCAGACTCAGCATCTTTATATCTCCATCACTGTCCTGCATGAATTAATTATGTAATGTAATGGAAATATTTCCTGAGAGAGGAATCTGAGCGCTGTGGACCAGAACTGGACTTGAATAAGGGGGATGGTTTTGGGCGCAGAACCTTTACGTTTACCAGCTTTGGAGGTTAAATAACGATGAGCATTTAACGACGTTATGAATAAAATGAAGAGTGTACAGATGTTTAATTCACTTTAAACTCAACTCATTTAAAATAAAACAATTAGATTAATTTAGAATAGTATATACATTACTTCCTGCTTCTTTTTCTTATTTTTAATAAGTATTGGGGGAAAACTGAGTAAACTTTTGGGAAGGCAAATCATTTATTTTTTGTTATTGTGACTGGAGAGCTTTCACTTCTTATTAATTGAATCTTTTCTCCAGGGAAAAGCAGGGGAATTGATAGTTGACAGCTCTCCAGCATGTGCCTGCGCTTACACATATTTATCCAACACTGTGTGTTGCCAGATGATGTTGTGAAGCACCAGATTAGCTGCAGCACAATCTGTTTTTCTCACAGTGGCACCTCCCTGAATGAATGAGTTTGCTTTTTGATGCAGTGCTGGTCTGGACTGGTGAAGTGCAGTCAAATGTGAGTCCGACCTGTTGAGCCTCTCTAGCCTGCTGTGCTTGTCAAATGCAGGGTTGATGTGGTGATGTAGATGTGTGACATTAGTGTGAATTCAAGAGCTAAAGCAGCTGCTTCATGTGCAGAAGCTGACAAGGAAATTACCATGGTAATGTCTGCACGTCAGGGACTGATTTGCAGGTATTTCCCCTGATAGCATCGTGGAGGAAAGAAGAGTTGAATCAGAGGAGTGTTGGTGTTTATGTTCTACTTTGTGTGCTTTGATTGTTCCTCGTTGAAAAGGCAGTAAAATGCAGCTGCTGTGAATATTATTTATGCCACACAGTTTGAGGTCCTGCGCTCATAACCCGGAACAGACGTGTGTTACGTCTGAATTTCTGACCTGTCGAAGGTCGACGTTATAACGTTCATAATGTGTGACAGATAAACGAGGTGCAGTGAAGGCAGCACGACTCGTTCATGAGTTACCTGAGTCCACGTGACATAAAATCAGTTTTTTCTTCTTACATCCGAATCCAACCACAGGTGCGATAGCGACTTTAATCACCCACTTACCTCACCACGGCTACACAAACCTCTCTGTCTCGATTACAGGTCTTTTTCACGGCAGACGCTTTGGCATGTCGGAGCAGGACCAGCACAGGTGTACGTAATTACATCAATAATGGCTGCGTTTCATTCGCGGACGCTGTGCCAGTTTCAGGACCTCGGTGCTCTGCACGCTGGCTCGCCGGGACGCTTATAAAGAACCCGGTCATTGTTAACAATACCAGCTACACCTGTGGATTTCCTGCTATGACAAATGAAAATGTTGCTGTGAGATTTTCCAACTGCTCTCACATGCAAGCAATTACATCCCAGCACTGTCTGAAACACGGTCTCGATTATTATTTCCTGATGAGCGTGAACGTGTTGAAGGTAACTGACGATACAACAGGTTATATAAATGCTTTTTATACATATTTACATCTCAGACGGCACAGGCAGTTTCTCTTCTCTTAAGCCGTCATTTACTTGGTCTCAGGAATGAGTGACCTTCATCAGAGTCATCCCACACACACATGCACACGTCTGATAACATCGGATTAGCTTAGGAGTGACTCCCACTTTTCCTGTAATTAATTCAACAGCACTTGGAGGGGAAGTAGTCGTGTTAAAGCCAAATCTTCTGCACCATTTAACTGGATAATGGCAGAGATTTTTATGATGTTTTTATTAGAGGGCGACCTTGGCTTTCAAGGTGTTGGCAGCCCGGCGTAGTGAGCTGAGAAAGGGAGTGACCAAACAGCGGGGTAGTGTCAACTTCATTTTGATGGAGCTGATGATTCAGAAAATTCGGTTTTACCTCTCTCCATTAGGTCGAAGTCGCACGAAGAAAACAAACATACACACAAAAACATAGCACTGCAACATATTCTAACTTCCAGACTTTTTAAAGGCCTCCCGCTCATGTGAGTTGCGTGAAGAATAAAAAGGTCAGCCTGAGAGAGAGACAGAGAGATTAGAGAGTCAGTGCAGAAAATGAAGGGAGAGCAGAAATGACATGCAACAGGCTCAAATCAGGGATGATACAGTTCACGGTCTGCATCTTTTTTCGACATCAGTTCACTATCTGATCTGTCTGAGAGGCCTGAGGTGACTGTGAGGAAGTTGGACCTATTTTTACCTTATTTTATTTCCTTCACATCATTCATCGTTCAAAATCACCACTTGAAACATGCCCTGTATAAAATAACATCTTTGCCAAAGGTTGAGTATCTTCACTTACTAAAAAGAAGATGACTGTGAGAGCCAAGATCTAATTTCGCTCTGTTGACGATACAAAAGGTTGTGTCTGTTAACAAATCTGACTTTAATGATATCACATAATATTTCTTCATCTCTCCACCTCTCTGGCGAAGGAGAAAACAGCCGAGTAATCTGTGGTGAGAAAAAGTAAAGCTGACTTTAGTGCTGCTGAGCAGACGTGTGGCCTGAGGATGCCGGGATCACGGTGACAGGTTCTGGTCCCTGGAGAGTCACGGCAGTGTATCTGTGGCAGAGCGGAGGAGGACGAGACCCCCTGAGACAACTGATGCCCGAGTCGAGACGACTGTGTGGTGCTTATCTCGCTACCTTGATAATGTGAGTGTGTAAAGTCAAGAGGTGTATTTTTATCTGGATCTGTTCCGCCATCAAAAATCTCTGTCTCTCTACTCTGATAGAAAACTGGAAGTTTATGCAATATATCAATCACTTTTCCAGAATGTGCTTCAAACAGACCATAATGTAGCTTGTTATGGAGAAGATGGGCAGAAGACAGGAGTTAAATTGTGTTTTAAATTGTTGTAGCTGTTACCTGACACTCGTGTGTTTACACCGTGTGTGTGTGTGTTTTTGATATTTTACAGTTACAGTTGAGAGTCCGTCTTAAAACAGCTGATTAACTGTTTGGAAAGTCTTTAAAGAAAATGATTAGCGATAGCAAATCTGCAACAATTCGTTTTTAATCCTTTTTATCCAGTTTGGATCCCAACACTATTTAAACACAAGACATATCAGTAGTGTTTTAACACAGTCCACACTCACACATTCACACAAACTGCAGTCCTCACTTGAAAATAAAAAGTATGACTGCCCGGCTTGTTAGCAGGCTTTCATTGACCTGAGGCTATTAATAAAATCAGATCCCCAGCAGGCCCAGCTCAGGGTCTCCTGTGTCTGTCTACCTGCCATCTTTCGCATGAGTCTCCCTACCTGATGCCTCCCTAGATATGCTCCCCTGAGCCGCACTGACAGGTCATCTTTCACAGGCAGCCACTTGAGTGTCAGCTGGAAATCAATTGCCCAAGACGTCAGCTGCCTCATGCGAGGTGACAGAGGCTCCAGAGCAACTCTCTGTTTCATCAGAGTCTGTCCGGTCTGTCGGCGGCCGGCGGCTGAACGTACAGCGAGGTACTGGGAACTATCAGACCTCTGTGTGTCTGAGGGAGACGTTTTAAACCGTGCTTTCCTTAAAGAAAATGGATTAACATTTCAGGAGGGAGAGATATGATGGTGAGAGCGCAGGCAGGAAGCAAATTAGACATAAGCTGACATTTATTCAGAGCAGTAAACACCTGAGAAAAGGAGAGTGCTGCATATTCAAAACTACGATATATGAGACAGGGAGAAGATGTCGCGTTGGTATGGAAGGAAACAACTTCATTTCTTCAGCTCCCGGTGTATCAAACACATCATTTTCCATTTGGTATTTGCCATATCTTCGACGGCGCGCTAACAAATGTCATGTGCCAGAGGCAGCGCAAACTTTTACTGACTCTGAATCTGTGTAATTCCATTTCAGTTTAGTGCATATTTCTAGAGAAAACACACTCGTCCAGAGGTCAGCAACCTTTTCTATGGTGAGTCTCTGTTATTATAAGTGTGACCTTGTTGCAGTCGTGTTGCATTCAAGTGCAGGTGTGCTCTGTCTGGTCTGCATGATCATAATTTGCCTCTGAATGGTTTGTTGTCAACTAACTGTGAAATGGATTCAGCCACAGTCTTGAGGTGTGAAAAGATCTGTTCACACTGTGGATATTTATACAAATGCCACCTTTTTTTTTCTTCTTTTTTTTAAATATGAGAAGGTGTCAGGTGAGGTCTGTGGCAGCCATTTTTATAGACTCTTCTATATCTAACTCATCATCGAGCAGCCTGTCAGAGAAGCATGTTTTTCTCATGCGTCACGAATCCACAGTTTCACTTATAACTAATAATTTCAAGTGGTAAACTCTGTGTAGAGTCCATGTTTCTTCAGCGTGACAAATGACTGCTCCTGCTTTTCTGCGTGCAGCAAACCGCGCTGAATAAAACCAACATTACATGACGCGAGCTGGCTGATAAATTTTGTTTGCTGTTGTCGGTCGCCACAACGATTCCATGGAAACTTTACGTACAGAAGGAGGAAAAGAAAGAAACAAGAAAAACAAGAAGAAAAAGAGGAGAGAAATGTCTTCTCTGAAATATCTGTGAAGGTGGTGGGCTGCCTTCCCACCTCATGGCTTTAGGGTGTGAAGAATCCACAGTGAAATGAGATGTGGAGCAGTGTTTTTCCTGATGGCAGGATACTGTAAATCTGCTCATCCTGCAGCAATGTACAAAAACTATATTGACTGTGAGCCTGCAGAGCCATCTGCCCAGCCCTGGTAAGTTGATGCTGTGAAATGAAATCTGTGAGGCGACCGTGCGCCTGAAGCAGTAAAGGTGTTTTTTTGTTTTTAAAGCACACCAGTGGCTTTGTCACAGAAGTTTGGATGTAATTGATGTGATGCACTTTATAGCTGTAGGAGGCAGCTGTGTGTGTAAGGGGAAGGGGAATGAGCAGTCAGTCAGGGGGAGTATTTCTGGGGGAAAATGGCCTGTAGATGAATCAGTTAGATGATGTTTGGATTGGCCTGTGCTTGGCTCAAGCCGCTGGCAACAGGACAAGCACTGAGCAGTGAAACTGAGGAGTTTATGCTTCATGTCTATAGGCCGACAGTTCTCACCACGACGCAGATATAGAGCAGGAAGAAGTGAGATACTTATGTCCAGGAGCTGAAGCTGGAGGACGTGTTTTAGGATGTTTGTGATGCCTTTATTCACGGTGCGAAAGCTCCTCTCGGAAAAATGCTGAGGTATAACCCTGTAATAAACTAAATAATCACACGTTGCAGTGATTTATTGGTGATTAAATGTAGAAACAAACCTATCAGTAAACTAAATGAAATAAATAGAAACAGAGCAGAACAGTGAGGGGAAGTATCCCGAGCTCTTTACCCACAACGATGAGGCTGTTTGCAAAAAGCAGCTGCCTCGCTCCACAGCAACAACAAATCTGAGCGCTCATTAAGTTGGCAAGCTGGCAGGCAACAACGTCAACTGTACAATCTCGTCTGACTGCCCACTCACAAGGCAGATATAGACACTATACTGAAGAGTGAGGCGCTCGCTCTCTGATCACCGACGGATGGAAATTGCTGGCCGTTCTCGGCTCTGCATCTCAGCCTCAAATGAAGTACACGCTCAAACTTGCCTCTTTGCAGAGAGAGAGTCCACAGTCCAGTCAGAATCACTTCACAACCAAGAACTGACTAAACCCGCCCACAACTTCACCAACAATCTTGATGTCGTGCGTCCAATAAGCAAAAAAAATGCACTTATTGGAGAGGAATATAAAGGAATCCAGAGCTGCTGGTGCAGCAGTTTGTCATGAACCCGTTCAAAACTTTAAATTGAAGCTGTTTTGTTTGTGCGTTGGTTCGTGGTCGACATCAGTCTCTGTCTCTCTGGCAGCCATCGCCCAGATCAATACAGATAATCACCAACTTCAGTGTTTTGTTTGAGACAGCATATACTTTGGTTTTCACAGAACATTCTGACACAGACACAGAAAGTCTAAGACATATGCAGAGGTTTAGCTTCGGCTCAGACGCTCCCCAATTTGTATTCTGCAGGTGCGTGGAGGTTGGCAGGTAGCTCACCATTAGTATCAGCGTTTACAGTGATTAAAAGCTGTAATTTCTCATTATAGTTCAGCAAGTGACAGACAGTCAGTCGTCTCCTCTACAGGACCCTGTAAACGACTGCTCGTATCAATTACATGTGAGTGGACACGACTTCAAAGAGCTGCCAAGCGAACAGGGAAAAAACGAAGCGTCTGCACTTCTTCTGAGGCAGGACCGTGGTGTAACTGGGGGTGTTAGGAAGAAGTGGAAGAAGTGTCGTGGCGCTGGTTGAAATTTAGTGGAACAACGGCTGGATATTATCCTTAGTGAGTTAAAAGCAGCAGAATTAGAAGAAAAAGTGACGTCTTTCATCTTTGTTTTTGTCTTAAAACACAGGATTATTAAATCACCAGGATAATCAATAAACACACAGCATATTCCAGATTTAACAGGGTTTAAACGTAGTAATCCTGCTTCAGGAAAAGGATTCATTTTATAAGGATGAATTATGTAGTTTTAATTATATTTTAAAACACTGGATGTAATGGAAATGTGCTTTAATATTTCAGTGGAAACTCCCTCTGCATCAGGCTGTTGATATTCCTTGTTAATCCTATTGTCAGTGACCAAACGACTACAGTTACTGTACCTAAAGCTGATTCCTCTGAGGCACAGGGCTCCATGGTTTTGGTCTTTTTATGTGACGTGTTGTCAATTTAAAAACACACACACACTGAATTCCAGCCTTATGTTTGAGACTGAAAAGAGGAAGACCTTCTCAGCTGATTGTAGACAGCAAACACATGTTTGACACTTCAAATCTGTGGAGCTGCTGCTTCTGCTTTAGGAGTCGAGGTTAATTATTCTCTGTGTATTAGTTTGTGGCAGCGTTCAGAAAAAGTTTTTGAAAGAAAACACAGCGTATATGTCTAACGTTCACTGAGAGCAGCAGAGTGTGGGAACAGTTGACAGAGAATAATTATAGAGTTCATATCAAACAGCATATTTTATCTGTGAAAACACACACACATTCTGTGGATAGTTTCCCTCTCTCTTCCCTCCTCTCATGCTTACTTCATTTTACAGAACAATGACCCGTGGCGTCTGCACGGCGGTGATCTGCAGGCTGTTGCACCAGCTACAGGAAAGTTCAAGTTTGGTTTGACTCGCAAACTTTGTGAACAATTATTTGAACAAAGTGATTTTGGTTTCGGAGATGTTAGATATTTGAAAAAAGGAAACAAACACCTAGTCAGGTGTAAGAAGGGTTATGTGCAGCCTGTTAGAGACGTCAAAACGTTTGCAGAAAAATGACTGAGGCTGCAAGTAATGATTATTTATAACGGTTAATTGTTTTGTCTTAAA